>NC_053154.1:53669923-53737923 GCF_016835505.1 Polypterus senegalus
CTTTTAGTTTGGTCAAGGTAGTCCATCATCCAGGAGACTGTAGGGGCATTAGGCTATAAAGCTTGGAGCCTTTTGTCCAGTTGATGAGGTAGAATGGTGTTAAAGGAAAAATCAAAGATCATTATCCAGACTGTGGTGCTGGCTTTGACCTGGTTGGAGTAGGCTCTGTGAAGCATGTAGATCAGAGCATCCTGCACACCTATGCGTCTGATAGGCCAAGGATCAAGATGTTATGAGACCAGGGGTCAGAGCTGTTTCAGGACCATCCTCTCAAAAGTAAGTATGGGCAACTGGTCGGACGTCTCTGGGATCACAGGAATGAATGCCTTTTCTTTGGCTGTGGCACTACATAGGATGTTTTCCACAGCAGGGGAGTCTTGTGCAAACTCGGCGTAAGAACTAGCTGGCACATGTTTTCAGCGCCAAGGGGCTGATTCCATCCAGCTCTGCAGCCTTGTTCAAGCGGAGGAGTATCCCCCCGCAGTCTCCTCATTTGATCAGCAGAGGCAGATAGTCCAGGAAGTGGAAGCGATTTGGAAAGCACAGGTGTGATGTTATTGCAGAGGATGGCCGTGTAGGGTGCAGATGGAAGTTGGGATTCCAGAACTTTTTCAGGGGTGCACTGACAAGAACGAGTCAAACCAGTTGAAGAACAGGTTAATTTCATTAGCTCAGTTCTTGTTCCCTTCCTTTGCGTGTTTTATAGCCTATTTGTAGTTGGTGAGAGTCCTCATCCTGTTCCACACTTCCTTCACGTTGTTCGGCTGTGACTTGTGGCTCAAGTTTATCTCTTGTGGTAGGCTTTCCGCTCATTGAGCTGCTTGCTAAGTTTTGACTGCACCCGTTTGATTTCACCCTTTTCTCGAGACCTGAAGGCTCCGTACATTCTATTCAGAAAGGCTTTCAGTTCTTCTGTGAGACGTAGTTTGTGGTTGGGAAAACGGTAGTCTTTGTGGGAACTGCGTTTTCTACACAGAACTTGAGATAGTCTGTGATGCAGTGGCTAAGTGTGGTGTTTCAGGTATAGGCCATGTCTGTGTGAAGTACAGGTGCCGGTCATAAAATTAGAATATCATGACAAAGTTGATTTATTTCAGTAATTCCATTCAAAAAGTGAAACTTGTGTATTAGATTCATTCATTACACACAGACTGATGTATTTCAAATGTTTATTTCTTTTAATTTTGATGATTATAACTGACAACTAATGAAAGTCCCAAATTCAGTATCTCGGAAAATTAGAATATTGTGAAAAGGTTCAATATTGAAGACACCTGGTGCCACACTCTGATCAGCTAATTAACTCAAAACACCTGCAAAAGCCTTTAAATGGTCTCTCAGTCTAGTTCTGTAGGCTACACAATCATGGGGAAGACTGCTGACTTGACAGTTGTCCAAAAGACGACCATTGACACCTTGCACAAGGAGGGCAAGACACAAAAGGTCATTGCTAAAGAGGCTGGCTGTTCACAGAGCTCTGTGTCCAAGCACATTAATAGAGAGGCGAAGGGAAGGACAAGATGTCGTAGAAAAAGTGTACAAGCAATAGGGATAACTGCACCCTAGAGAGGATTGTGAAACAAAACCCACATTCAAAACTGTGGGGGAGATTCACAAAGAGTGGACTGCAGCTGGAGTCAGTGCTTCAAGAACCACCACACATAGACGTATGCAAGACATGGGTTTCAGCTGTCGATTCCTTGTGTCAAGCCACTCTTGAACAAGAGACAGCGTCAGAAGCGTCTCGCCTGGGCTAAAGACAAAACTGCTGCTGAGTGGTCCAAAGTTATGTTCTCTGATGAAAGTAAATTTTGCATTTCCTTTGGAAATCAAGGTCCCAGAGTCTGGAGGAAGAGAGGAGAGGCACAGAATCCATGTTGCTTGAGGTCCAGTGTAAAGTTTCCACAGTCAGTGATGGTTTGGGGTGCCATGTCATCTGCTGGTGTTGGTCCATTGTGTTTTCTGAGGTCCAAGGTCAACGCAGCCATCTACCAGGAAGTTTTAGAGCACTTCATGCTTCCTGCTGCTGATGAACTTTATGGAGATGCAGATTTCATTTTCCAACAGGACCTGGCACCTGCACAAAGTGCCAAAACTACCAGTACCTGGTTTAAGGACCATGGTATCCCTGTTCTTGATTGGCCAGCAAACTCGCCTGACCTTAACCCCATAGAAAATCTATGGGGTATTGTGAAGAGGAAGATGCAATACGCCAGACCCAACAATTCAGAAGAGCTGAAGGCCACTATCAGAGCAACATGGGCTCTCATAACACCTGAGCAGTGCCACAGACTGATCGACTCCATGCCACGCCGCATTGCTGCAGTAATCCAGGCCAAAGGAGCCCCAACTAAATATTGAGTGCTGTACATGCTCATACTTTTCATGTTCATACCTTTCAGTTGGCCAACATTTCTAAAAATCCTTTTATTGCATTGGTCTTAATTGATATTCTAATAAATACTGAATTTGGGACTTTCATTAGTTGTCAGTTATAATCATCAAAATTAAAAGAAATAAACATTTGAAATGCATCAGTCTGTGTGTAATGAATGAATCTAATATACAAGTTTCACTTTTTGAATGGAATTACTGAAATAAATTAACTTTGTCATGATATTCTAATTTTATGATCGGCACCTGTACACGAGACTGCCGAGTTTGTATTCCCTTGGCCTCCTGATCAGCGTCGAGTGCTCATTCATTTTAATTGCCAGCGATCTCACATTGCCATTGATGACAGAAGGCAGGCATGGTCTGTACCTTCTCTCCAATCCTGGAACAAGTTGATTCCGGAATGAAGAAAAATGACGTGATGAAAGCATTTTGGAATCGCGCTTTCATCTTCTACTAATGAGTTGTTTTCACCCTGTATTTACATTCCTGTATTTCTGTTTAAAAAAAGTAACATCTAACATCTCATTTTCATTCTGTGTTCATATCTCTAGTTGTATAAAAAATAAGCTACATCTAATGTCTCATTTTCAAATAAAATAATTTTTTATACAGATTGTGTCAAGCTTGGGTCACAGAGTTGCACGAGAGACAGGTTTTCAAGGAAAATATGAACACTTCATTACTATATAGAGAAAGCTGTAACAGTCTCGAGACATCTTCATTCAGAGTAGGAGCTGTAAGGACCGTGGCACGGGCCATTGTCTTACTATAGCTCCCTTCTTCAGATTAGAAGAACATAAATGACATGGAGCCACCACTGTGGCAGTCGCGGTCTGGAGAAGAGAGATCAAGAGAGTGTAAGGAAGAGCAGATCAAAGTCTGGTATTAAATGTTAAACATTGTGTGACAAGCACGATACGCGGTAACCCTTATCCTGCAGAGGACAACCAGTTGCTTTGCCCTTCCTTGGTTAGTGTTTACCGGACGCAGCTGCGGAGCTGTCCTTCTGCTGCTGCCTTTAGACGTGGTGAATCGCCGGCAGCCTCGGTCACATAACTATACAGTGGTGTGAAAAACTATTTGCCCCCTTCCTGATTTCTTATTCTTGTGCATGTTTGTCACACAAAATGTTTCTGATCATCAAACACATTTAAGCATTAGTCAAATATAACAGAAGTAAACACAAAATGCAGTTTTTAAATGATGGTTTTTATTATTTAGGGAGAATAAAAATCCAAACCTACAAGGCCCTGTGTGAAAAAGTAATTGCCCCCTTGTTAAAAAATAACCTAACTGTGGTGTATCACACCTGAGTTCAATTTCCGTAGCCACCCCCAGGCCTGTTTACTGCCACACCTGTTTCAATCAAGAAATTACTTAAATAGGAGCTGCCTGACACAGAGAAGTAGACCAAAAGCACCTCAAAAGCTAGACATCATGCCAAGATCCAAAGAAATTCAGGAACAAATGAGAACAGAAGTAATTGAGATCTATCAGTCTGGTAAAGGTTATAAAGCCATTTCTAAAGCTTTGGGACTCCAGCGACCACAGTGAGAGCCATTATCCACAAATGTAAAAAACATGGAACAGTGGTGAACCTTCCCAGGAGTGGCCGGCCGACCAAAATTACCCCAAGAGCGCAGAGCGACTCATCCGAGAGGTCACAAAGACCCCAGGACAACGTCTAAAGAACTGCAGGCCTCGCTTGCCTCAATTAAGGTCAGTGTTCACGACTCCACTATAAGAAAAAGAGACTGGGCAAAAACAGCCTGCATGGCAGATTTCCAAGACGCAAACCACTGTTAAGCAAAAAGAACATTAGGGCTCGTCTCAATTTTGCTAAGAAACACCTCAATGATTGCCAAGAATTTTGGGAAAATACCTTGTGGACTGATGAGACTAAAGTTGAACTTTTTGGAAGGCAAATGTCCTGTTACATCTGGCGTAAAAGGAACACAGCATTTCAGATAAAGAACATCATACCAACAGTAAAATATGGTGGTGGTAGTGTGATGGTCTGGGGTTGTTTTGCTGCTTCAGGACCTGGAATGGTTGCTGTGATAGATGGAACCATGAATTCTATGGTCTACCAAAAAATCCTGAAGGAGAATGTCCGGCCATCTGTTAGTCAACTCAAGCTGAAGCGATCTTGGGTGCTGCAACAGGACAATGACCCAAAACACACCAGCAAATCCACCTCTGAATGGCTGAAGAAAAACAAAATGAAGACTTTGGAGTGGCCTAGTCAAAGTCCTGACCTGAATCCAATTGAGATGCTATGGCATGACCTTAAAAAGGCGGTTCATGCTAGAAAACCCTCAAATAAAGCTGAATTACAACAATTCTGCAAAGATGAGTGGGCCAAAATTCCTCCAGAGCGCTGTAAAAGACTCATTGCAAGTTATCGCAATTGCTTGATTGCAGTTATTGCTGCTAAGGGTGACCCAACCAGTTATTCGGTTCAGGGGGCAATTACTTTTTCACACAGGGCCATGTAGGTTTGGATTTTTTCTCCTAAATAATAAAACCATCATTTAAAAACTGCATTTTGTGTTTACTTGTGTTATATTTGACTAATGGTTAAATGTGTTTGATGATCAGAAACATTTTGTGTGACAAACATGCAAAAGAATAAGAAATCAGGAAGGGGGCAAATAGTTTTTCACACCACTGTATGTATTTTCCCTATATTTATTATAATGAAATTTCCGTGTTAGTAAAGTATTTTTATGGTACTGTGAGTTTCATTATCATATATATATATATGTGTGTGTGTGTGTGTGTGTGGCAAAGCGTAGTGCTAGCGTCTGTCGCGTTTTATGGATTTAATCACTTTTTCTTTTGATGACCCTTATGCTAACATGGATATCACCCCGATTACTGCTTAGTTTTGTTTTTTTTTTGTGTTTTTTTTTTGTGTGTTTTTGTTTTTTGGGGGTTTTGTTCTTGTTTTCGCTAATGCTTTACCATAATAATAATAATAATGTATTAAAAAACTTACTAAAATATAATAGAATCATTAAACAATGTTCAAGCATTTTTGACTATTTTTAATTTTGTCTCTTTTTAAAGCCTTGAGTATTTGTGAAACTGGAAATTTGATCATAATTTTATTTAACACACATGTTACAGTTTTACTGACAATTATATTCTGACTCCACAAGCCTGCTTCTGCTTTGCAAGTAATTTTGTAAATTGTTTTCTAATTGAACCAAGTGTTTTCCAGTTAGCATCTGATTAGTTATACGCTGTTCAAGCATTCGTGGCCCATTCTCCTTCTCCTCTCCCATTCTCCTTCTCCTTCCAAGTCTTGTTCCATGTCTCCGCTCTTTCCGTTTACGGATATGACCGCTCCTGTTTTCGGTATGTCATATACGTTGGATTGTATAGATCTCCATAAAATGCATTCTTTTCATCTCTTATACCGTTTTCTGTTGATTTATAAATTTGCATTAGTTCTGCTTTATACTGTAGAGTTTAAGTTCATTATCGTTATTGCTGGATTTGCTTATAATCTTCCCCACTGATGGCTGCAAACGTTTATGCTTGTGAATGTTATGTGATGATGATGATTATCCCGGACACCATAGGGCAGCTGGCGGGCCATACAATGTACTGCTTTGACAAGAACAGAGACTCCGACAAGAAAAAAGGTATGGGTATTTGCATGTATATAAACAATGACTGGTGCACAAATGGTAAGATTCTACACACAATTTTATGCAGACCTATCTACCAAGGGAGCTGATGGTAGTGATCACTACTGCTGTTTATTTTCCTTCTAATGCTAAAATTAGCTCAGCTCTTGCCTGCTGACACGATGTGATCAACAGGCTTATCCCAATTGTGTGCACATTGTTACTGGTAATTTTAATCAACCATGGCTAAAGAGTGTACTCTCCAAATTTGTGCAATATATACAATGCTCCAACGGGGGGGAAGAACACACTGAACTGTGTTTATTCCAACCTAAAACATGCTAACAGAGCCCTACCTCTCCCTCATTTCGGCTTCTCTGGCCATCTCTCCCTGCTCATCATCCCAGCATACATTCCTCTCTGGAGGAAAATGAAGTCAATCAAAAAAAACCTAAACCTAAACCTGCCCTCAGTTAGCCCCCTCACACTTTCAGGACTGTTTTGCAAACACAGAATGGTCCTTTTTTGAACACTTAGGCTTATATATAGCCTAGTACAGTTTTTGTGTGTTCCTTTATTTAGTTCCGCACTGATGTTGATGCAGTGTATAAACACATGCGGGTCGACGGTAACCAAAAATCATGGATGACCAGTGAGGTACTGTCTTTGTTGGGAACCCGAGGCATTGACTTCACGTCAGGGGATAGGACCCCAGTACAGTGCACTAAGAGAATCTGAGGAGAGGCATCAAAACTGCCAAGATGGTGTGCAAAAGCAAAGTGGAGGCCCATCTAACGGACAGTAACCCATGACAGGGAATAAAACAAATCGCCAACTACAAAAGCAATACACATGTGCAGATATGTGCTGATGCATTATTGGCAGAGGAACTAAATCTTTTCTTTGCCCTCTTTGAGTCAAAGTGGTCTCACATTGACTTTCTGCCCCCACCTGCTTCCAGCTGACATTCTTGAAATTCCTGAAAAGTGATTGAGACGGTTCTGAAGATGTTGAATCCGAGGAAAGCTGCTGGACCAGACGACATACTTGAAAGCTTGTGCTGACTAGTTAGCAGGAATACTAAATTATTTAATCTGTCACTGAATCAGGCCATCGTTTCCCCTTGTCTTTAAGTCGGCTACTGTCATCCCTATCCCTAAAACATTAGTCATCAGTAACCTTAATGAGTACAGACCGATTGCATTAACGTCAATAGTCATGAAATGTTTTGAAAGACTTAGAGCTCAGCATGTTAAAGCTAGCCTCCCTCCCAGCTTCAACCTTCGCCAATATGCTTATGAAACAGGTGCACGGACAAAACCATCAATACCTCTCTCTATACAGTGATGAGCCATCTGGAACATTCGGGGATGATAGTAAATTTTGCATTTCATTTGGCAATCAAGTCTCTAGAGTCTGGAGGAAAAGAGGAGAGGTACAGAACCCAATGTCTGTGAGTTCCAGTGTGAAGGTTCTGCAGTCTGTGATGATTTGAGACGCCATCTGTTGCTGCTGTTCAACTGTGTTTTTTATCAAGTTGAAAGTATACACAGCCGTCTACAAAGAGATTTTTTAGAGTACTTCATGCTTCTATCTTCCAACATGTTTTAAGGAAATGCTGGTTTCCTTTTCCAGCAGGACTTGGCCCTACCCATAGTGCCAAAACCACTACCAGATGGTTTGCTGACAGTGGTGTTACTGTGCTTGATTGGCTAACCGACTTATCTGACCTGAATCTCATAGATAATCTGTGGGGTATTGTGAAGAGGAAGATGAGATCTACCCAACCCAAAAATACAGACAAGCTGGAGGCCGCTATCAAAGCAATCTGTGCTTCAACAACACCTCAGCAGTGTCACAAGCTGATCGCCTCCTTGCCACACCGCATTGATGCAGTAATTTGTGATAAATGTGCCCCAACCAAGTATTGACTGTATACAGTCATGGCCGAAATTTTTGGCACCCCTGGAATTTTCCCAGAAAATGAACCATTTCTCCCATAAAATTGTTGCAATTACAAATGTTTTGATATACACATATTTATTTCCTTTATGTGCATTGGAACAACACAAAAAACAGAAAAAAAGCCAAATCTTACATCATTTCACACAAAACTCAAAAACTGGGCTGGACAAAATTATTGGCACCCTGAACTTTATATTTGGTTGCATGCCCTTTGGAAAAAAATAACTGAAATCAAGCGCTTCCTATAACCATCAACAAGCTTGTTATGCCTCTCAACTAGAATTTCCGACCACTCTTCTTTTGCAAACTGCTCAAGGTCTCTCAGATTTGAAGGGTGCCTTCTCTCAACAGCAGTTTTGAGATCTCTCCATAAGTGTTCAATCGGTTTTAGATCCAGACTCATTGCTGGCCACTTCAGAACTTTCCAGCGCTTCGTCTTCAATCATTTCTGGATGCTTTTAGAGATATGTTTGAGGTCATTGTCCTGCTGGAACACCCATGACCTCTGACGCATATCCAGCTTTCTGACACTGGGCCCTACATTGCGCCCCAATATCTTTTGATAGTCTTCAGATTTCATGATGCCTTGCACACAGTCAAGGCATCCAGTGCCAGAGGCAGCAAATCATCTTAGAACCTCCACCATGTTTGACTGTAGGTACTGTGTTCTTTTCTTCGTAGGCCTCTTTCAGTTTTCTGTAAACGGTAGAATGATGAGCTTTACCAAAAAGCTCTACCTTGGTCTCATCTGTCTACAAGACGTTCACCCAGAAGGATTTTGGCTGTCTGGCTTTTTTATGTTTCTGTGTCAGCAGTGGGGTCCTCCTGGCTCTCCTGCTATAGTGTTTCATTTCGTTCAGATGTCGACGGATAGTTTCAGCTGACACTGTTGCACACTGAGTCTGCAGAACAGCTTGAATGTATTTTGAAGTTGATTGGGGCTGTTTATCCACCATTCGGACTATCCTTCGTTGTAGTCTTTTATCAGTTTTTCTCTTCTGTCCATGTCCAGGGAGATTAGCTACAGTGCCATGTGTTGTGAACTTCTTGATTATGTTGCGCACAGTCAACAAAGGAACATGAAGATCTCTGGACATGGACTTGTAGTCTTGAGATTGTTGATATTTTTCCACAATTTTGTCCTCAGACAATTCTTTGCTCTTCTTTCTGTTCTCCTAGCTTAGTGTGGCGCACTCGAACACACAACAGAAAGTTTGAATCAACATTTCTCCATTTTAACTGGCTTCAGGTGTGATTACTATATTGCCAGCACATGTTTCTTGCCACAGGTGAGTTCAAACGATCATCATATGCTTGAAATAAAACGATTTACCCACAGTTTTGAAAAGGTGCCAATTATTTTGGTCCATTTTTGGAGTTCTGTGTGACATGTCAGATTTGGCTTTTTTTGTCTGTGTTTTTGTGTTGTTCCAATGCACATAAAGGAAATAAACGTGTATACCAAAACATTTGTAATTGCAACAGTTTTTTGGAGAAATGGTGCATTTTCTGGGAAAATTCCAGGGGTGCCGAAAATTTCGGCCATGACTGAAGATGAACATACTTTTCAGAAGTTGGACATTTCTGTATTGTGAATCTCTTTTTGATTAATCTAGGGTAATATTCTACTAATTTGAGATTCTGGATTCCTGATTTTCTTGAGATATCTGCCATAATCATCAACATTAAAACAAAAAACACGCGTGAAATATTTCACTTTACGTGTAATGAAATAGCATATATGAAGGTTTACTTTTTTGAAATAAATTATGAAAACAAATGACCTCTTTCACAATATTCTGATTTTCTGAGATTCATCTGTATGTCAGCATTTTTCCTCACCACATCAATCCATTCATTAAAACTTCGAAGCACGCACCATTTATCCTGTAGGATCTGCAACGTAGCTTTCTGTCACATGTTGATAGTAAACAGAAACTGACATCACATTCCGACTTGATCACACGGCACCCCCTGATTTTTTGCTGGTATTGCAACTTGCACAATCTTTGTATTAATTTCTGAGGATGTCCTTAAAGGATGCTTCAAATGAATGCTGGGAACATGTGGAAACCATGATGCATGCACGTACGCGTTCTGAGTGTGAAGCATAAACCAGCCCTTAACAATGTGCAGGTGATTAGGCCATCAACAAGGTCTCTGTTACCTCGGGACATCTGGACTTTGATCCACAGCTGCTTTTTATGACTGTTCACTGCAATTCCATTTCCATTACTTCCTCCATCCACTACACTTAGGAAGTATTCCCTAAATCTGGTCCTTGATGGTATTGTTTATTTTGAGATGAGTTGAAAGGTCAAAGTTGCATCACTGAATGGTCTCAATGGGAGCTACCACTTCAGGGTTTAAAATTCAGTGCAGGATTGCTGTTATTCTGCACACATTTTTAGTTATTCCATGCACATTCTAATTTGTAATGCACAAATCTCCCTCACTTTTATTTGGTATGCAGCATTTCTTGCTTGCTGCTGGACTATTCAGTGTCCTTTTTTAAAAAAAATTTTTTTTTTGGCCTAACCTATTACTTTTGGAATCTCCAAGCATTGTTTAGATTTAGGTTGTCAGCTACCAATTATAGTTGCTCTGTGATTGGAAAATGCAGCCGAGGAAGTTTACACTCCGCTGTTCAGTGGAGCCACACAAGTACGCAGCTCAAGGACATGGTGGGCTTACAATGCTTGGTGTTTAAACTGCACTATAGAAGAAACTCAACCAAAGTTTGTTAAGATGAAAGCTAAAACAGTGTGCAAATCAATACAAAAATTCATGAAATTTACTTGGATTGAAATATGTTGAATTCATATTCAATTTTACCTCTTTTTAATTGACATACTGTCCTCTGCCAGGTTGTATCTGGGTTCTGACGCTTGAAATGCTTGTAATTGTTATTTCTGTAAAATGTTTACAGTTTGCTTACTGTCTTTAAAACTAAATCTGAAACGTAAAGTCTGTGACACCAGTACTCAAGGACCAGTTTCAAGAAAATAGACTGTAGACATATCCATGGTACCACTGTAACTTTGAAAAGAAGAACATTTCAGCAGAAAACTGAAGACTTTGTAGGATGTCTTTCCCTATGATACCACAGTTCTCCTTTACATTGTCATGTGTTTTTGTTTAGAAATGTCCTTTGGTCTTGGCAACAATTCTAGTGATCTGAAAGTAATTGTGTTCACTGGCAAACTAATAATAGTCCAAGGTTTTCTCAACCCTGCATACTTGAGTTCAGAAGAACAGGAAGCAAGAGTCTATCCTGGCAGCACTGAGAACAGTGCAGGGAAAGGGCCTTCTAATTTGAACACACCCATACTTGGCACTGGTACTGTTTAACAAAACTTGCAGAACTTTTAGAATGTGGGAGAAAAACTGGAGACGCAGGAAGATCCTGCAGTCCCCATACCGACATTCCGGTGCTGGATTTGAACTTGGTGGCATTGCAAATCAGTGCGTGATATTGTGCCATCTGAGCTAAGATTGTGTTAATTATGTTTTAACTTAATATCTTACATTTATTAAATTAACAGCATTCTCGCTATGTTGACTTTTCAAATTTGCGAAAGATGCAAGAAATTACACAGATGGGAAAACGATATATTATGGATAAAAAACAAACATGTGTTTTTATCTGCATATTTTATTTTGTTTTCTGTATATTTTTTGCATTATCATGCTGATGCAAATTTTTTTCTGTGCAAGTCTGGCTGGGTGAAATCTGTACATGCAAAATTAAATAATTATTTATTATTCGAGTTATAGCGCATTTTTATGTGAAAACAGCATTGTCAGATTGGGGGGTTCGTGAACGCGACTGAGAGAATGGAACTGAATTTAAAAAAAAAAAGCTAACCTTTACAATTATCATGCATTTACATATTCGTTTTCAAATAATATTGCATTATTATATAGGAGCTTCCCTGTCTGCCTATCATATAGTGCCTTTCCTTCCTACCTATCTATGTATCTATCCCCTTAGCTGTTTTTTTTATATATCTATTATACAGATTATTTATTTAAAATTAAAGTGGCAGCAATAAATTCTGTCTGACTGGTAACTTAATGTGCTCAAAATTTTATAAAGTACTACAACCATCAGAAAGAATAAGTTGTGGCATTAATGTCCCTGAAATTTTACTCTCAAAAAGTCATTTGTTTTGTGGACATGGTGTTCAAGCTGTAGTCAAGTTAAACCAAGTATTGGGGTGTTTATGATGTTACTGACGCGTTTGGGGCAGCATAAGTGAAAACCTTAATAGGGCACGTGGGTGGAGAATATGATGAATCCTAAACTGGAGAAAATCTCTTTGAAAAATGATGCCTCAGAGCTTTGCATCCATATGTAAAAAGAGTGGCTCAAGAGCAGTGATATTCAATAGGTGGCCTGTGGGCTGAAGCATCTTATGAGTGAAATTTAACTGTCCTATTATGTAACTTGATTGTATTTCAGTTTAACAGAGAAACATATGTTTTTATTTAAGATTGCTGTCAGGATTAGAAATAATCCTTACAGAAGTTGAAATTTGGGGAAAAGCTGCAAAATGGCTGTCTTCTGACTAAGTGTAATATGAATAAGAAAATTGGAGTTTATTTAATTGATCAAATAAGTCTAAACATTTTTAATGTGCATGTGTTCTTTAGATAAGATAAAGCTTTTAAGTAAATAAACTATTGTGACCATGACAGTAAGGGAAGGCGTCCCAACAAAGTACAGGATAATGTCATGGCAGAGTTTTAAAGAATCTCTCAGTTAACTTAAGAGGAACAAACTATTTAAATTACACAGACATCTCTCTCATTGTTATTCTAAAGCCAAGCTCACTGTCATGAATACTGATTTGAATTGCTTAGGTTTTATGTTTACTTTTACATTTGACTCTTGTATTTCATGCCTGGATTCTCTGCAAATAAGCATAAGTAATTTAAATTAAAGTATAAATATTCGCAAAATTTGGTCTTTCAAGGTATTTGGTATTGGTTTGGTCCTTTCAAAGGTAAGGAGTGCAGCTCTTGAAGTGACTCTTGGCCTTAAATAAAGTATTCTGAAGTTACTTTTTATTTGGAGGCCCTTGGGCATAGTCTTTAAACATTTTATAATCTATTCATAGTTGCATTTAACTGTGCTTTGCATGTTAGGCTATTCATATTCTCACCTCTCTCTTTTGAGTGGGTGGGGAGGGAAATGAGAAAAAACTATACATGAAAATGTCTCACAGTAGTGAAGCTACACCACCAAAAATGTAGAAGAAGTTCAAAAGACAACAGCAAAGAAATTTTTTGCCTTTTGCATTGTTGATTCTTTATATAACAGGTCTGTGTTTATCTCCGAATGACAACTTTTTAGAATTTTCTGCTTCACAGGCTTGTCGGTGGCTGTAAGACGTGGTCAGATCTGCTCAGTTGTACTGCAGGTTTACATTTAAAGGCACTGGCATTCAAATAGAGCATGTCCAACTTGTTGTCTCCACCAATACAAACCAAAAAGGGGAAACATGGCTAAGAATTTGAAAGACCAACACTCTGATTTAGAGAATGAATTCAAGTAGTGGAAGTTATGTCATTTTATTAGCCACTAGTATCATAAAATATGTCAGGTGTTGTTATTGCATTACAAGTATTTGCACCCGAGATTAGAGCTATTTTTTGCTTTATGGGCACCTATGCTGCATTTGATATGACCAAGTCCTGTCTTGTGTTACTAGTTTAGGCTACAGCTTGTTGAAATGTCTTTATTATTCTGTCAAGTTTCAGAAAAGCATAATGTCAGACTGGGGTTTTGGGTGTTATCCGTTGTTTTTAAAAAATTGTATTGCCTTTATCCATTATCCAACCCGCTATAGCCTAACTACAGGGTCACGGGGGTCTGCTGGAGCCAAGTATTGCCTTTATAGAGGGGAAAAAAGGCTTTTGCTATTTCCACTTTTTGTCCTATTATGGAGTTAGTTCAGGAAGACAAATACATGATTATTGCCTTCTTTTTAGAGCAGCATGATGTGAACCGCTCATCTGGAAGTCACAGATTTCAGTCAGCATTGCCACATAGTAATAATGCTTGGTAAACACAAGACCAAATTGAATAGTACTGGAGCAAATAGGATGCAGTCAGGAGTAATTACTACAGTTGGTGATTTCAGTGGCTAATTCTGGATTAGTACAAAGGCAAGAAGATCAGTTGGATAAGACATCTTTAAAACAGAACTGTTTTGTAAGAACTGTGAAACTCTTAGACTGATTTCATAATCAACCTTAAAATTGTGAGCGATTCTTAACAAAATTAAGGTGTTGTACCAAGTTAGCCATTATGATTGTAGAGAAAAGCCAAGCAAAATGACACCATTTATTTGCTAACTAAAAAGATTACAGTATGCAGGCTTTCGAGGCAAGATGTAATCTGATTTGAGTTGCCTCGAAAGCCTGCATATTGTAATCTTTTTAGTTAGCAAATAAATGGTGTCATTTTGCTTGGCTTTTCTTTACAAAATTAATAAATACAATAAGAGATTTGTCATGAAGCATTATTTTGCAAAGCATTAATTTGAATTGTGCATTGCATGTCAACATATCACTTTCATTGCATGTTATTTACCTCGTAATATCTCTTCCATATGCTTATTTAAACATATTATTATAAATCTAACAAAATTGTCTTATGACAGTGTTGAATTGAAAGGTGTATTGTTACAATGTATAATGTAAAGAGTTTGTGTAAATGAAAATACCTTGTTGTTCACTAATTTAAAAAAAAAAGAGGTATACTTACCAACATTTTAACATCTGTACATGGTATTATAATCGGTTAGTCCATGACGAAAACATCATTCTTTATAAATGCTATGCTGAAATACCTCCAGTATTTGTTGTTATATCAGGGTCTGAGTCTTTTCAAGACATTTTTTTTATAGACAGTAATGGTTTGTCACTATAATAAGTATATTTTGACACTTTATACTGATTTTATAAAGAGAGGTGTAGGTAGCAGCTCTAAACTCGTCTGAATCTAGATATTTCTCTTTACCCTTATCATTTTTATAATGACTTACTCGGAATCAAAGTTATATAATTTTAGTTCAGCCAGTCAAGTAACATCAAATTAGTGATTGGTATCAATGTTACAAAACCTCATTGGAGCATCCCTACTAAAACATATCCTATGCTTATTAACCGGGTCACACTTGACTTCATTTTGTTTTCACAAATACAGTTAAGACAGTGATGAATGAATTGTGTCCAAGTGGCTTAATTCATACATTCAGGTCATTGAAATGATACATTTAGAAAAGATGTCTTTCAGCGCAACACTTATAAGCATACCTCCAAGGCTCTAAAAAAATGGCCTAAAGACAGCAAAGGTAAATTGTTGGAGTGGCCATCACAAAACCCCGACCTGAAGTGCCTAGAAATTTTTGGGCTGCAGTTGAAAAAGTATGTTGGAGCAAGGAGGCCCATAAACCTATCTGATTTATTCCAGTTTTTCCAGGGATAATGGGCAAAACGTCCTGTCCCATCAGTATTGTGAAATGCTTGTGGATGGCTGTGCTAAGCTTGTGAACAAAGTTAAGCAATTATATAGGCAATTGCTTATCTCTGGTGCTGTTGTTAACCTTGTATTTATATATGTTAACTGGTAGTCACTAGGCAGGTGCTGTGGAATTTAACTGTTGCATACTCTATACTGCTGTTATTTTACTGAAATGATTTTCTGTGCTGAAAGTAAAGGGTAACAAGTATCAAATTTGGTGAATCACTTTTTTCTGTGTGTGTGGACTGTCATATGTCTGATCATCTGTCCCTTTTTTTTTTTTTTTTTTTTTTAAATCCTTCAGGTGGTGGTGCCTGTGTGGGCAGCAGTGAGCACAAGGTATGAACCATCTCCAGAAGTGAGGCCAGTCAAGCATACACCCACAGCCTCCGGTTCAGTTTTCAGTTAACATTACAGAATAAGCTACATCCTATGCGCAGAATTCTAAGCTTTGTCAGTAAACCCACCATTTCTGCACTGTTTTGTTTTTTTTTAAGTAAAAAGCCATAGTTCAACTTTTAAACACTGTTTTAAATGTTGGGTATCAAATGGTTTGCTGTGGAGCAGTTGGTTTCCTTCCCTTTCACATTGTACATTTAACATTGATTTACCTGCACCATTAACTGTGGTTAATTTTTCAATTACTTTTAATAATTGATGTATCCTTTTAATCCACTTATCATGAAGCAGATAGTAACTGAATAATTACATTTTTGTACTGAATAACCTAATATTGCATCACTCTATAAGTAGACTTTATCGAACTGCTTCTTCAAACTGTGTTAATTTCAGGCAGTGGTCACATATAAACATCTAATAAAATTAAATTATAATTCAGCTGCATTGTAGATGTAGGAGAATGAACCAATAAGTGGTATAGTTGGCCAGTGGAAAAGTAAACACATTTTTTTTGTACATTGTAAAGCAGTTGTGTCAAACTCCAGTCCTGGAGGGCCGCAGTCGCTGCAGGTTTTCATTCTAACGCTTTTCCTAATCAGTGACCAGTTTTCACTGCTAATTAACTCCTTTAACCTTCATTTTAATAACATTGTTTTTTAAGGATTCAGTGTTCTAAATTGATTCCTTTCTTTTTTTATTAAATGACAGCTGAACAGAAATGAGATATGAAACGAGCCAACAGATGACCAACAAAACTGGGGCTTCAAACTCCAACCAATTTCACTCCAATCACTTTCTTAATGAGAAGCTCATTCTTGCTGTTAATTAAACCTGTTATTTAATTCCATGGCTTGTTGCTACTCTCATTCTGCCACAGCACACATTTCCAAAACTGTTGTTTTTCTGCTTTTTCTAAGAACACCGTCATAAATGTTTTGGTGACCTCGGAAATCAGCCCTACTGGGACCATAACCTTTCTTTATTTTTACAAATTGTGTGATGGGCACGGGTGAGCTGGTCATATGGTGCCCTGTTTTGTGTCTCATTATGGTTTGGCTGCTAATTAAGGAAAAAGAAGTAACTAAGGGGCCCGAGTCAAGCTAATTAAAAGAAGTAATCAGCACTAATTAAGAAGATGGTAGGAATGAAAACCTGCAGCCACTGCAGCCCTCCAGGACTGGAGTTTGACACCCCTGCTGTAAAGTGTGTCACATTAGATCTAAAGTCCAGTCAAATTAAATTATAATAACACCAGCTGCCTTATAGATTCATGCCAGCTTGCAACTGATTTGGATGAAGTATGTTTGAAAAGGTTCTGTTACAATGTATTAAACTACTTATTTTCTTTTCACTCATTTTATGCTACAGGGTCATCAGGAGCTGGAAAATAACCTGTCAACATCACGTGGAATGATGGAATCAAGTGTGGATGAGTTACACTTTTACTCACCCACACTCCAGTGGCAAGCCTGAGATAAATCTGTAATGTAGTGGTTTTATCCTGTCCACTGTTAGTGCAAGATTATATCATCTAGAAAAGATGCAGCTGACCAGATTTGTGCTATATGTGTGTTCCAGGGATTTGTATTTGCTGTTTAGTTCAGGTGAAGAAAAGCAGTAAATGGTGTTTCCCTTCCCTTTCCTTTTTTTTTTAATTTTTATTTTGAGTGCACAAAGAATGAGCAACAAAATGTCAGATTTGGCATACCAGGATAGGAATTCAGTTAAGAAAGTAAGTAAAGTGCTAATTTTCAATTTCATAGGAATCTGGTGGTGTAATGAGTAGATTAATTATTGATGAGGCAAGTAACCCTTGATTAACCTTAAAAAGGAAATCACGGTCAAACTGTTCTCTGTTCCTTGCTGTTTGCCTCCTCAGAAAAAAGAACAGCATCATGGTGTTGTAATGACCCAGTCAAATTCCTGACAAATTGAAATGCTGTGGCCTTAAGAGAGCTGTGCATAAACGAATGCCCACAAACTTCAATGAACTGAAGCAATGTGGTAAAGAAGAGTGGGCCAAGATTCATCCATGATGTGAGAGACAGAAAGACCTACAGAAAACTGTCACTTCCAAGTTGTTGCTGCTAAAAGTGGTTCTACATGCTATTGGATCATCGGTTGTACTTAGTTTTTCACACATGGTATCTCCAATTTGGCTTCATTTTTGTTAAATAAATAATGACTGGGTGGAATCTGTTGTGCTGTTTTCAACCTGAAGTTAGATTTAAATAATTTTAGAACCTGTTAAGGACTGCTTATTTTTTATATAATTATGTCCCTATAAGTAAAACCATTGAACTATAAGTGTATGTATTTCCTTTTTCATATTACGATAATGTGTTTTACTCTGAAAAGGCAGCAACAACTGGTTCTACCATATAGGCGAATGCGAAGTGTGGCACAATGTTGGTAGGCGGCATCTAGAGGGACCCACCAATCGGTGAGCATATATACAATTATCTCAGCACTTGAACACCAAGGGGGCTTGGAAAAATTATGCCTCCAACACAAATGTCCATTATCATATTTTACATAAGTACTGAGTGCTGTACCAGTCAAATGCTGGGTCCACTCACATGCATGGGGCCAATTTAGAATCACCAATAACCAAAGTAAATGTGCAGATATAAAGAGAACATGCAAACTCCATATAGAAAATGACTTGTGCAGTATTTAAACCTTGGATCTCAACAGCAGCAGTGCCACGTACTGGTTCACCTGATAACAATAAACGATATATTGTGAAGACTGAAGTGGGGGGATTCAAAAGGTCTTGTGCCTAGACAGCTGCTTTCTGAAGTATCAGCTTTGTATACCCATCAGGGACAAAGGATGGCAGGAGCACCGTCAACCACTACCGAATTCGCACGCAGGACTGTGTATCAGTGAACCAGCAGCAATAATATAGAAATGTAGCATTTTAATTTATATTACTACCATTTCCGTTGTATGGTTATTTAAACGACTTGGAAGATCAAAGCATTGTTTCGTTAAACAAGTGAGACGATTGAACAGTATAGGCAGGAGTACCTGTACAAGTTAGGACCTTGTTTTAGAAATCATGAAAAGCACACATACAAATCACAATGGCAGCTTTACGTTTTCAAAGTGAAATTGTTCCCCATTCATAAGCAGAGATTTTTGTAAACTTGAGTGCTGCAGATCAGCACGTCTGCTTTGAAGCATACTTGTGGGAGAATAGAATGGAATGGACTGAGCAGCGTTAGCACTGCCCCCAAACCTGCACCAATGCCTGCCCCTGAACAAGGAGCGCTACTCCGTAAACTTGCTTAAGTCACTTCATACTCAGAAATCGGAATATATACGACACGAATCAGTGCCGTTATTTATCAAATGTCGCAGAGTATCAAGACGATCTCCGCTTGCTTAGCCAAGAGTGACGCAAATTTGATCCCACTGTTAGGAGTAGGAGTTAAAGCATTTTATCAATTTTTCTAATTTAGAAAACTACATTCAACTTCACCAGAATTTAGGAGAGCTCGTGTGCTCTCATAAGGAGCTTCCAAAAGATGACATTTATGAACAGATCGGCACACGGACAGCAGTGAACTCCTAGAAGATACCGTTTGCATAGAGGTGGAGTAATCTACGTCACAAATCGTGTGCGTTACGTGATCGTTTGCATCTACGAGGACAAGTCATGCACTCTTTGCCGAAAATGAATGTGTTGTTAAAGTTAAATGTGTGAAGTGCAGCTTTGCAGTGGCAACGACTTAGGTATTTAAAACAACCAACCATTTCCCGAATTTTGCCCCAAACCTTGAATGCTCTTACAACGCCCGAGTTATGCGCAGAATAAAACATATCAATAACCGCTCCAAGTGAAGGTTATCTTACAAGCTAACTTCATGCAAATTGCGTAAAGATCATTACCCCAAGTGTTGATAACCAGGCATATGTGAATCGCAAGCGATATGACGGTTCTAATACACAGGTGGGCATGGCTGCAAAATGTTCTGTATAGTAGCCAGCGTATTAACCGGAAAATAAGCAGAGTGAGATGGGTGACGCACAATTGCGTTGTACTCTACAATCCACGAACCTCTGGAGTGTTCACGTTACAGTTTACAAGCCCGGGAAGGTTCAAGAAGGCAGCGATTCTCGGAGCATTAAACAAGTGGAGCCACGCCCAAGATAAGGGAAGATCGCGAAGAGAAATACAGGAGTACACCGAAAGAACGAATGCGTTCAATCATTCTTGTTATTTAGTTTGTATAGTGTTTGGTTTTCTTTTCTTGAAACTTTTTTCTTTGATGTCTTATAAAGCATTTTGAGTTACATTCTTTGTATGAAAGCATGCTATAGAACACTTCCAATAACAATATATTCTAAAATAAGTATGTTGTTATATTGTAATTCTAGTTCACCTGAAGTGATTCAGTTCAAACTCTAAAGAATCATAAGTGAAATGAATGAGCCTTATGAATAAGACAGTTGGTACTTGTACAGTGAATGTGGTTTAATTTCCACAAATAGTGAAACATCACTGCTGTCACCAACGGTGGACCCTGTAATGGCCTATTCATATTACACAACTTTTCAGTTGTAGACAATTTACACACGCTTACTGAGTCTAAGGCGGTTGTGGTGAGCTACTGTGATCGCTTGTTGTGAAGTCTGACGTCCCCACCAACTTGGTCCAACTAGTCTGCAACTCGTCCCAACAAAATATTTGACTTTGGATGGGCTTGTGTGTATGTGAGAGCTGAAAAACAATGAATGTGCATCTAGAGGTACAATTGATATACAGTACACTGCTCAAAAAAATGAAAGGAACACTTTTTAATCAGAGTATGGCATCAAGTCAATGAAACGTCTGGGCTATTGATCTGGTCAGTTAAGGAGCAAAGGGGGTTGTTAACCAGTTTCAGCTGCTTTGGTGTTAATGAAATTAACAAGTGTACTAGAGGGGCAACAATGAGACGACCCCAAAAACAGAAATGGTTTAAAAGGTGGAGGCCTCTGACACTTTTCCCTCCTAATCTTTTCTGACTTTTACACTAGTTTTGCATTTGGCTATAGTCAGTGTCACTACTGGTAGCATGAGGCGATACCTGGACCCTACAGAGGTTGCACAGGTAGTCCAACTTCTTCAGGATGGCATATCAAAATGTGCCATTGACACATGGTTTGCTGTGCCTCCTAGCATAGTCTCAAGGGCATGAAGGAGAGACAGGCAGTTACTGTTTGAAGAGCTGGACAGGGCCGTACAAGGTCCTTAACCCATCAGCAGGATCTGATATCTGCTCCTTTGGGCAAGGAGGAACAGGATGAACACTGTCATAGCCCTTCAAAATGACCTCCAGCAGGTAGGCCATTGGTATGAATGTCTCTGACCAAACAATCCGAAACAGACTTCACGAGGGTGGCATGAAAGCCTGATGTCCTCTAGTCTAGTGGGTGTTGTGCTCACTGCCTGGAACCGTGGAGCTCGATGGGCATTTGCTATAGAATACAAGAATTGACAGGTCCACAACTGGCACCCTGTGCTTTTCATAGATGAGAACAGGTTCACCCTGAGCACATGTGACAGATGTGAAAGGGTCTGGAGAAGCCATGGATAATGTGCTGCCTGGCTGGTTTGGTGGTGGGTCAGTGATGGTCTGGGTAGGCATATCCATGGAGGAACGCACAGACCTATACAGGCTAGAAAATGGCACCTTGACTGCCATTAGGCATCAGAATGAAATCCTTGGACCCATTGTCAGAACATATGCTGGTACAGTGGGTCCTGGGTTCCTCCTGGTGTACAACAATGCCCGGCCTCGTGTGGCAAGAGTGTGCAGGCAGTTCCTGGAGGATGAATGAATTAATACCATTGACTGGCCCCCACACTCGCCTGACCTAAATCTAATAGAACACCTCTGCGACATTGTTTCGGTCCATCCGACGCCGGTAGGTTGCACCTCAGACTGTCCAGGAGCTCAGTGATGCCATGGTCCAGGATCTGGGAGGAGATCCCCCCAAGACACCATCCGTCATCTCATTAGGAACATGCCACCTCCTGACATTGTCAGGCATGCATACAAGCACGTGGGGGCCATACAAACTACCGAGTATGATTTGAAGTTGCTGCAATGAAATTACAGCAAAATGGACTAGCCTGCCGCATCACTTTTTCACTTTGATTTTCAGGGTGTCTTTGAATTCAGCTCTCTGTAGGTTGGTAATTTTCATTTCCATCAAACAATGAGTCATCCTTTCGCTCCTAACACATTACCCAGTTCCATATCTGTATAGATATCCAGCAGGATTTTTTCCCATTGAGATATGACGTTTTCAAAGTGTTCCTTTAATTTTTTTGAGCAGTTTACATCATGTGGCTATGAGGAATGCCGATGTTTTGGAACTCACAAATGGAAGATACGCATGTGTGTTTGATGTCTTGTGTTTTATGTACCATGACAGAACAGAACAAAAAAAAGGGGCAGTGATTGCAGCTGAACTCATCATACATGTAAAACATTTGTACAGCATCAGCTCTATCCGGTAGCGCATTATTGGCTTTTAGAAAAGGGGCCAATCTTGCAATACTCTGGAAATGTGAAAGTTATCACAAAGTGGTCTACATTGTCACCCACTGCGATAACATGCTGTGTAATCTGACATTTTCTAGTGACAAGACCAGTGGTGAAGTTTGACATCCCCTGTGATTAGAAGTGACGTCATGTGCCACCAGCTCAGGTTATACATTGCTAGTGTTTTGTTCACTGGTTATTCAGCTTGCTGCTTGAAAAATGTCTGCAACTGATACAATGCATTTGTCAACTTTAAAAATCTTGATATTTTCAAGTGATTTTCTGAGGTTTAAGCTAAACATCTGAACAAATGAGCAGATGGATTATAAAAGCTAACACATCGATCCCATCCCACGGTCCCAGACCAACCCCTCCTTCTCTTTCCACACTTGGCCCTCACACCTCCTTGTGCAACACATCCATGCCTATAAAGTCCGACATTTGAGGCACCTGAACCTATAGTGATCTTGGCTTTGCATTTGTGATGTCTGTAGACATTAAGGCTTGTTCAAGGGACATTCCCTTCCTGTGTTTTCAAGTCCCACCAAGTGTCTACATGCTCAAGGGTACTGAACAAGTCTCATGACAGCTTACTTGATTATGCTAGCATTAAAACTGATCTTTCTCCCTCTATGCACGTAATACGCTTTATGAATGAAATACTTAGCAAGTGCTTTAGAGCAGCAGTTTTCAAACTGAGGGTCTGCCAAAACTGTGCGCATTCCTGGCGAGGTTGATGTTTAAAAGAATCCATTCCAGTTTTAAAGACTGTCTTTAAGTTGCCTTACATGTTTTTGAAATAAACATAACAGAAAATGTTTTGCAATTGTTGCATGAAAGTAGTCCAGTATCAATGTAATTATTCTTAGCTATAGAGCTGGGGAGTGAGCCTTAAAAAGGACTGTGAGGTAAACGGTGGTCCAAGTCTTCATACCACGCTAGGCTGCTGCATTTCACTCCCAGCGCTTTATCTCTCAATCATCCTGCAATGAATCGTCATTTTAGTGTTGCTTACCCGACCCTGTTGTCCTATTCCGTGCCCACCACCTGTGCCAGTTCATGCTTGTGGAGTTAAAGGTCACAGCTTCATTCCCCTCACCACCTCTTTGAGTCAGGATGGAGACTGCTCGGGAAATGATGAGTTTTATGTGAGGCAGTGCACAGTAAACAGGTGAGTGCTGTTTTACTCACAGTGACTCAAAATGTCTGCCCAACGTCTGTCTCTTGCCACTTTGTCTCAGATCCGGTGCAACAATGTTACAATATTGTTAGTTTTGGTAAACTTTTTTGCTGCATCGTTGTGTTCAGAACAGTTTTAGACATTGGTTAACTACTGCAGAATATACAATGGGGAAGAAAGATTAATTTTAACCATTTTTAGCAATAAACATATCTTGACATCTTCTTAGTAATACAGAAAGCTTTTAGAATTGCCAGTGTTTGGTAACCTTCAGACTTCTTTAAAAATTAAATACAGGAATGGACTGAACCTAGAAGTGGAACTGAACAGCAATGATGCAGTCTGAACATGGACTTGTAACCATTTTGTGAGTTCTTTCTCCTTTTTCACCATAAGTGGTAACTTGAGTTAATTTTCACCTGCTTTTGATCTGAATTCAAATGTTAACTATACTTTTTTTTGCAAATGTAAAGTATTGAAAATCCTTTTTTTATTCAACTTCAAATCAAAATACTGTTTTACATTAAAAAATAATTCATTAGAAAAGCATATAGCATATACATGGAAAATTTTAAAAAACAGACCCACTCAAAAAATGATGAATAATCTCTTGTTAAAATTCAGTATTGGGCTGGGGTGGTTATTGTGTAGGGTTAAAGAAATATCACCTTTAGTTGTGCCTAACTGTACTTTTAAATTTAAGATAAAAAAATGGTGGTACATCAACACATTTCAATTCCTGGAAGTGGTATACCAAGAAAACAGGGTTGAGTATCCTGGCCTAGAGCTGTCACATAATATTTCATCACATCATTAGTCTGCTCCTGTTAAGCTTTTGCTTCAAATAGTAAGGTCAGCTGTTGTCCAAATTCATACTGTAGGACTGCTGTTAGCAGAAACCAAGAACAAAGTTCAAGCCTAGCTGTGTAGAGCTGGGGTTATGGTGGTTATGACCAGGTGGCATAACATTTTGGGGGGTGTTGGATTAAAAGGTTGTAGGACCCCTGCTTTAGAGACTAGGGTTGTACACAGTGCAGCTTGAGAGTCCTACTGTTGTCCGTAACCTGTTTTTCACTGCACATCCTAAAGATGGCAGTATTCATTTTATTATTCTAAATTCACCTTGTGCGTGTGTGTGTGCGTGTGTGCCATGACAGTCTGTTGTTGTCTTTAAAGTTGCATTTCCATGTGACTGTGAACTGGATGAGAAGGTTAGAAAATGGATGGGTAGACATTTACAAGCTGACAAAAACATGTTTTCTTATTTTTTTTTCTTTTGTATTAGATAGAAAATAACATCACCTAGCATTTTTTATTTGATTCTCTTGAGAATTCAAAGACATAAGATAGATTCAAGGAACACATTTATTTTATGATTTATATCAAGAGGTGCAATACCTTGTCTAGGCCATGTATTGTGTGTAAATGGTCAGACATATTTTTCCATTATTCATGCAGTTATTTAATGTTCATCTGTCTTCCAAAAAATGATTCAATTATTTAAAACTGTGACACATCCCTCCATTTCAAAATTATATTTTCTTAACCCTTTCTTAACATGACTGGGCTGACAAAATCCAAAGCTTTATCACTTTCAGCTGCAGGAAAGAAGACGTCTTTTCACACTGCGGAAACACACATTTGTTTCCAGACCAATTTAGAGTTTCCAAAACCTTTCATGCACATCTGTAAATGTAGAAGTTACTAGAGAAATACTGAAAATGTATATTAACAGAAGTGAAACATATAAATTCTCATTTTCCATGATACAGTAAATCCATACACATCCATCACACACCCGCACACACACACACACAATGGGTCAGTTTATTTCTTGGTGTGTTTTCTCCTGTGAGTGCTTTTTTGTTACATCACAATGAGGTGTGTGTGTGTCTTTTTTTAATTGAGGTCTCTAATATGTGCAAGTAAGCGTGTTCTGTGATGGACTGACTGCTCATGCAGGGCTGGTTCCTCTGCATTTCACCAAATACATATAAGAGTTTGGCTCTACCCAATCCTAAAATTGGACTAAACAGATAAAGAACGTGGATGTATGATTGATTGTTCATGAACTGATCTCCTTTTAAAATAATACATGGAACGCCAGTTAACCAAACACGTATAACATTAGAATATGGGAGAAAAACCAGAACACCTAAAATAAAACCATGCAAACATGAAATGAAGGAGATTAGTATGCATGAGAATACAGATGGTTGTGTGGACATAAGTATGCCTTGTGATAAAGAGGAACACTTCATAGGTCACCTTGATGATTGTTTCCCTGTGACTCTTACTGGGATAACGGAGTTAATAAATGGTGTGGCAGACGGCCGGGGCCCCTGCCCAGCCAGGACGCACCTTCAGCATATGTTCCGGGTGAGCAAGCATGGGAGACTCCATACCTGCCCCTGGACGCTAGATGGCAGCCTCTCTGGGTTGCAGCAGTGTCTTGGACTCCCGCAGGGCTTAATGGGAGTTGGAGTTTGGTGCAGCCCTGTTGGGTTCTGCAGGCACCTCCAGAGGGAGCTGCAGCGGGACCTGCTGGGCCCTTGTGGGCAGAAGTGCAGCCGTAACTCGGTAATCAAGCACCTGGAGCACTTCTGGGTGCCCAATTCAAGGAGCCAGCGGCCACCACTCGGGAGCCAGAGTTGGGAGGAGGAGGAGGACGACGAGGTTGCCTGGGAGGAGTGGTGGAGGAAGAAGAGTGTGGTGTGCTTTTTTTTGGTTTATTTTGGTGTGCCTGAGACTGTGTTAGGGCTGAGGGACACGGGGAAGACGTGGACCTCAGCTGAATAAAAAATAAATCTTTTTGTTGGCTGGGCACTTATATAGCCCCTTTTACAATGAGTAGAGGCACCATATTTTATAAACTGTAAATTTGCTCAGAAATATGCAAAGAAAATATTGACAAAGAAAGACATATTTGTTAACACTCCATTCTTTAAACACTATGGTTGATGGTGCAGTCTCACTTCTGCAGCACCCTGAGACTCTATGCAAACCATTTTAACTACATGTGCAATACAAATATATGTTACATATCATTCAAATTTTTTGATCTTGTAAACCACTCAGGGTTAGCATCTTGTAAAGAAAAGATGCTCTTTAAAGTAAAGGTTGAGGCTGTAATTATGTCAGCTACTATTAATGCAGAAAAGGTTATTGGGTTGACACTATGGGATTTATTTTATTAATTTTATTTGAAGAAAATGACATTCCATATGATTAAGTCTGTACAACAAAGGAAATAACATTATCCCTACAATCAAGTCAAACTTAACAAGCCAAAATTCAAACCCCACCCAAAAAAAAGAGAAGAGGGCCAACAGCAAGAACAAATCTTTAAAAAAAAACAAAGAAGGGAAAATGTCCTTTTCCCCAATATAAATGCTTATTCTTCTATTATTAATTAGATGTTACCATATTTTTAAAAAGTTTTGAACAGATCCTCTAAATGAGAATTAGATTTTTTCCAATTTCAAATAATATTGAACATCAGTTACCCACTGACTTATAATGGGCGGCCTGGGATTCTGCCAACTGAGCAAGTTAAGTCTACGTGCTAGTAGTGTGGTATGTGCAATTACAATCAGTTTGTCCTTCTCCACTTTGAGCCCATCTGGGAGAACATCAAACACAGCTGTTTATGGGTTAGGAATGAGTGTGACACCAAGATAGTCTGATAGACATTCAAAGATTTTTGTCTAAAATTATGTTAATTCTGCGCACGGTAAAAATGTGGCCCAGCTAGGCTGGAACTAAATTGCTACACTGAACGTTGAATCTTCGGCTGGATACATCTGGGATCCTGAGGTGGTTCGTTGTGTGGTGGGTACAGCAATGCACTGTATCAGTGTATGCTCCCAATCTTAACATTTTGGACAATTTTAAACAAGATAAATGTGATTGATAAAAGATTTTAAGTTGAACGATTGAATGCTTTACACATATGGAGCTAGAGTTTATTCTATGTATGGCTGCCTCCTACTCCTTTTCTGAGATGTTAAGTAAAAGATCCTTTCCCCACCATACCCTGGAATCTTTGAAAGGAAGGGACTTTAAAATATTTTCATATCTTATTGTGATGCTGTCTGAGTCTTCAAGAATGATCGGTATTTCTTCAGAAATAGAAATGAGGAAAATTGGGCAGGTTCCTTTTAACAGTTTCTAATTTGAAAATAGTGGAAAACTGTGTTGCTGGAATGTTACATTTGTAGAAATAATTGTTCATAAGATGCAAAGACATTATCTATATACAATTCTCTAAGAAACAGAACTGCTCTATTACTATGAACACGGAGAAAAGTCTAATAAGATCTTAGTTCAACAAATCCACAAGCAGGAAGTTCACAACACAATATCAGAAATTACCAACATAGAGATAAATTCATTGACCATAAAAATATAACCCACAAATTTAGAGAGTACTCTTAAGTTCTTATATTTTACTCAGTTTAAAGAAGATAAGACACAGTCTAATTAGTTTTTTGATGCATTGCAATTACCACAGCTAGACGTTCTTAGCACAGAGGAGCTAGACAAACCTGTGACATTCTCAAAATTGCTGGATGCTATAAACTCACTCCAAACTGGGAAAGCAGCAAGCCCTGATGCTACCCAGTGGAATTTTATAAAAAAAAATCCATTAAGTTAGCTCCACTGTTATTAGCAACGCTTACAGAAGCTAGAGACAACAAAATCCTACCTCAAACTTTTCACCAAGCATTAATTGCCATCTGTGCATCACACAGACCAATTTCACTTCTGAATAATGATGTGATGATACTCTCCAAAGTTCTAGCTAGAAGGATTGAGAAAGTGTTTCCTTCTGTAATATCACAAGATCAAACTGTGTGCAGACACTTAGCTTCTAATCTTAAATGTTTTTTAATGTAATAGTCTCACCCATATAATCTAACCCATCTGAGATCGTATTATCTTTGGACACAGAAAAAGCCTTTCACATGGTTGAATGGGACTACTTATTCACCACACAGCACAAATTTGGGTTTGGCACAGACATAGCATGGATAGAACAACGTTATACCAGTCCAGAAGTCTCCATTTGTATTAATAACATTATTTAAAACTACTTCAAACTAGAATGTGGTACTCAACGTTATGATAGGATGATCCTATCACTACTGCATTTTCAAAATGCATCAGGGATAAAGGGGATTAACAGAGAAGTGACTTGAATAGAATAGAAAATATCATTATATACACATAATGTGTTACTGTATACAGTGTATCAGACGCAAACTTACATACCAGTAGTCTTCAATGCACTAGCAGATTTTTTAAAAGATATTGGACTCAAGATTAATATGAATAAAAGTATGCTTTTTCCAATTAACTCTTTAGGACACAATATTAAACTGGACACTTACCCATTTATTTTTAGCAGATCAGTTTAAATACCTAGCTGGGGTAAATATCATAATTAAATGTAGATATTTTCAAAAAATATTTGCTAGTAGCATAAAATTAAACAAGATGTAACAGATGGTCTACGCTTCATCTTACACTAGCAGGGAGAATCAGTACTGTCAAGAACAGCATTCTTCCCAAAGCTCTTTGTCTATTTCAGAGCATTTCGATTTACATTAACAAATTGTTCTTTAAGAAATTGGACTCAATTACAACCAAATATACAAGTTATAAAGGCCTGGAAATTGACACAAATTGATGAATAGCCTGGTCTGCAACAGAAATGAAATATTGCTGTACTTGTTTATATGCCCTGCTTTCTGCCCCAGTGAATACAAATTATCAGCAATATACTAATAATCCAATTGTTTATTAATCACTAAGAATATGGGACCAATGCAGGAAGCACTTTAAGACAGAGATGTTTTTATCTGTTAGACCTCTACATGATAATCATCTGTTTCTCCCCTCTCTAACCTACCAGAATTAAGATAGTATGAGATCATAATAACAATAAGAAAAGAACTTTGTGTTACTAGAATAATTTGACCTTCAGCCACAGTAAAAATGAATAGTCAGAATTGGTTCAGAAATTCATAAGGCTGAGTTTATGGACATTAACAGGGTAAACGTTAATGTTAAAAACTCTTTTAACAACCGTGACAAAAAATGAAATAAATGCACATACTATATAGTCTGGTTTTCCCCGTGTGTCATCATCAACAAATGATAGCACCCTTCATAAACAACATTATAGGTGTACATTTTAGCAGTCTGTCAATTGGGCACAGTGAAACCGTTGTGCCATTTGATAAAGTTAGGTTAGGTAGACTTAGTACAAGAACATAAGGCATTATTAGACACATCCAATAAAATAAACAAAGATATAACAATGAACAATCAGTGTTATCATATATACCATGAAATGCACTTGCCAACTACAAATCCTTAGCCACATGGATACACAACCCATACACAGATATCAAAAGTAAGATAGATAGATAGATAGATAGATAGATAGTGCTTTATCCGTAATTAGGGAAATGCTATGTCCCATTATGTGGCTTGCATTCATTAAAAAAAATGTTTTGATTTAAGTCATGCCATAATAATTAATATAAGAACTGCTTCAGCTTAATGAAATACCTAATTCAATAATATTTAATCGACACAACAAAAAAAAGTTATCTCCTACCTGAACCAATGGGGGGTAACCTGGGAAAAGAAGTCTTTACTTTTGCAGTTTTTATGTCCAAATATGCCATTTTGCTTTTTAAAGCTTTCAGCTCAAACTGCAGTCGTCAACAGTATAGTAGGCTTAACGGCAAACCTGCAAGGCATAGAAGAACAACTATGAAGATTGTTCTGTCTTGATTACAAACATTTAAAATGTAATCAGTCATATAAATTAATTAATGAAGCACTTTGCTTTAATAATTCCTATACTGCCACTTTCAAGTGATGTTTACATGCCATTGATAAGCAACTACAAAAACTCTCAGCATATTTGCTTCATTTTAGTCATTTCTGTTGTTCCTTGGCTATGAAGGTGGGCACAGAATCTTCATTGTTGGATGTGGTCCTGTAGCCCACTCAGCTATTACAATTTACAGTTCTAAGGATATTCACTCTGTTGAAATCTCATAACATTATATTCCCAAACCCTCTAAATCTAATTCAGGGTCACTGGACACTTAAGCCTATCCTTCTAACAACAGATGCAAGGCAGGGCACAAATCCATCACAAGATCCACTGGAATCTATTGTAGATTTAACAAAACATGAAAGTCTTTGGGCATGTTAGAAGAAAAAGTACCTGAAGCAAAAAAAAAAGAAATGTGGATGCAAGGAGAGCATGCAAATTCCATGTATGAGACTGAACCATGGTCTGCAGAATCAATGAGGCAATACTAAGCCATCCTATTTAAATGACATAACAAATATCAAGCGCAGATGAGTAACACTCTCCAAGTGAATTGGGCACCACTCAAAAGTCACAGGTAGTATAAATATCCATCCATCCATCCTCTTCCGCTTATCTGGGGTCGGGTCGCGGGGGCAGCAGCTTAAGCAGAGAAGCCCAGACTTCCCTCTCCCCGGCCACTTCTTCCAGCTCTTCCAGGAGAATCCCAAGGCGGTCCCAGGCCAGCAGGGAGATTAATAATTAATATATTTAAATTATTAATTAATTAATATATTTAAATTATTTCAATACACTGTATACCGTGGTGGGCTGGCGCCCTGCCCAGGGTTTGTTTCCTGCCTTGCGCCCTGTGTTGGCTGGGATTGGCTCCAGCAGCCCCCGTGGCCCTGTAGTTAGGATATAGCGGGTTGGATAATGGATGGACGGATAATGCACTGTATAGCACAAAAACTGTTTTGATATGAGAATAAACAAGAAATTTCACACAAACATCTTTCAAATAAATACTGAATGTTGGGAAAATGGAATGGTCATCCAATTTTCTGGATCTTCCTCTGCAGCCTCTGACACTTCTATATTGTACTTTGACCAGTCTAGAGAGAAAGTGGCTGCACTAGTAGTGAAGGAGTGGAGGGAGGAGACCGAGCTTCAGACAGGAATGAAAGAGGAAAAACGTTCACTATTTCTTTCAAAACTGAACATATCCGTGTAATTAAGGGTGTAATGGTGGTTAGTAGTGGTGCCTATGGTTCCAGAGTCCAGGCTAAATCCTGGCTTGAAAGTGTGTTCACCCCTTTCTTGTGTCCTTATGTGTTTTCTCCCTCTTGTTTCCACCCCCTTCACAAAGGTGTATGTGTGTTAGGTTACATGTTGTCTCAAGACTGGCCAAGTGATGATTTGCAAGAGTACTTTCTGGTGGACTGTCATGCCATTCACAGCTGGCTCCTACATTGTACCTAATACTACGGACATAGACTTCCTGCAGAACCCTAAATTTGGAATAAACAGATTGATTTTTCACTGGTTGACCTCCTTTTCAAAATTTTTGTGGATGCACTCCAAACAAAGCATCTAGGAATATTAACTATACAGTTAGCAAACCTTTATTGAAGAAATGCGTAAGGTGTTGGGACTTCTTAAAACTCTGAAGCTACCAGGTCAATTCTTACCTCTGACTTACTGTGTGACCCTGAGCAAATCACCTAACCTTAAATTAATAATAAAAAATGAATAAGTGTAGTATATCCTGATCTTATAAGTTGCCTTGAATAAATCCATCCGGCAAATTAAGCATACACTCAGTTGTTCAGTAATGATAAGTATGTATATTAGCAAGAGTATGGCAAAGTGACAAAAATATAAATTCATGTTATTAACTGCACATAAATTCTATTATGAATGTTGATCCATCATCTGTGGATAAAAGTTACATACTTTGTATTGAACTGTTGTTACATGAATTATTTAAAGGTGGGATTTCCTGATGACCTTTTGGTTTGCAGATTTCCTTTGACAAAGACAGATGATATTAAATCATCATCATATAAATAAACTAGACATTGTCATGACACATGAACCTGGATGTCACAAGCTATGTTTCACTGCTATCGCTAATGTAGAACCTACACCTCACAATGGACTGGCCCAAGCCAAAGGTGCTAAAGGGTTTTCTTATGTTGTTAGGACTAGTCCATTTTTTGGGTGTCTTTCTACTTTACTTATATAGAAAGCATTGTCAATAAAATTTCAATTGACATTGTTTATTTTCTTCAAATACTACCTTAATCACAAAAAATACTCTTGAAAAATAAACAGATATTTTGTGAGCACAGTTTACTTAATTGTGTTTTACTCTTTATTCCTCCTACATGTCAGATTTGGTAGAATCCAAAATTCTAATGAAACAACATGTCTTACAATAACATGGAGCACCAGGGAATTTGGGGTTGGGGGGTCATGGGGTTGGATGTAGACAGAGAGAGAGAATGACCTTTATTTGTCATTTTTACAGAAGCTCTTTAAATAAGTAAACACATAAATTGCTAAATAAGTAAATAAATAAATATACTGAACACACACAAAAATAACTATAATGCAAGAAAATTCAAAAGAAAACACCTTACTTGGCTGTCACAATCACAGTGAGGCATTACGCAGGTGTATTGCTGTTGGTATAAAGGAGTCCCTGTAGTGTTGCTTTTGCAGAATAATTAATTGGCTGAAGTCCTCAGTGTTCGTGTGTCACAGAGAAGATGATGTGCTGCGTTGTTTGTAATGGCAGTCAGTTTTGTTTGAATTGTCTCTTGGCCTATGACCTCCAGTGGGGTCGTGAATGCATCCTATAACTGAGCTTGCCCTTTTAATTTGCTGGTTAATTCAGTGGACCTCCGTTGAAGTGATGTTACCGGCCCACAGTCTCAGTCTCCTAAGGAAAAATGTCATACTCTGCCCTTTCTTATGTAGTTCCTCTGTATTCCAAAACCAGTCCAACCTGTAATTAATGTGGACCCCCAAGTACTTCTAGACGAGGACAGTCTGTTCATCCACTTCTTGAATAGTGAACAGACATAGATGCTCCTTGCTGCAGCAAAAGTCAATAACCAGTTCCTTGTTTTTGCTGATGTTAAGGTGCAGACAATTTGCTTTACACCAAGGAACAAACTTCTCAACCTGACTCCAATACGTTGTCAATACACCACAAAAGTGCAGAATCTTTTTTTTTTGCAAAAATAAGTTTTATTTACACATTACAACATTCAATCCACAACAATTCCATCACCCCATGCAACAAAAACAGTTTTGTTAATGAACAGTCATTTTCTGAAAAGTTCTGCAAGTGACATGACCTGGTCTTATATTTGTAGATGGAAGTGAACAGACTGAAGAGAAAAGGAGACGGGACTGTTCCTTGTGGTGTTCCAGTGTTTCTCACATCTGTATCAGAAACAGTTGCCAGTTAATATAACCTAAAAAAATATGTAATTAATTACCTTTTACTTGATCATGTTTGACCACAGTAATTTACAAGAAATGAGACTTGCAAAGCTATTCAGTTATGAAGGTTGTTAGGGAATAACAAAAGTAAAAGGCAAACTTAGAGCAAATGACCATTGTAGATACCAGGTGAATGTGTCACACTGGCAGTAAATTAAACTGGCAGTTAAATACTGAATTATTATAGCATGCAGATAATACAGCTGTGAGATTGGTTTAGTGTAAGGTTAATACTAAGTAATTATTAATTTGCTTTGTGTATAACAGCTTACACGCCACAGGCTACTTGATTCATATCTAGATGATGTGGTGTTTTCCTTGCTTTCATTGTATACTTTTACGGTTTAAAAGATCATTTAGTTGATGATCGAAGGAGAGACATAGCAATGCACTGGTTACCATCTTTTTGCAGTTATGCAGCTGGGATAACTTCATAAAGTAGGAACAATTTGCTGATGCAGAGTTGGACTTGCAGATACAGTAATGCCAATGCACATGGAAATGGCTCATGACAGTGACACCCTACCAGGCATGCAATCTGCTGTACTTGTACTTGTACTGGGGATCTGTTTGCCAGCAGTAGCAGTTATTGGAAGTGACAAAGAAGAAGATATTGTGACGTATGAATCACTGTCTTGCACCCCAAAACACAAGGCTAAGTCTCAGTACTTTAGCAAAACAAGCTTTATTTAAGTTTAAACAAGAACAGCAGGGTTATTTATTGCAGTGAGAGCTACCACTCTCCTATACATAGACACAGCAAACAGGCCTATTCGGGGCCAGGTCAGTGGCCACGTTATACTGTTCCCTGCATTTATAATGTTCCTTGCATCACCCATCAATGACAGGTGCGTATAGTGCGATCTCGATTGGCTCGCACTTATTTCTGCTGCAAACCTGTGGCTGCCTTGGCAACAACAACAACAACAATGTTGATTTATATAGCACATTTTCATAAAATGATGTAGCTCAAAGTGCTTTAACAAGGTGAAGAAAGCAAAAAAAGACAAAATATAAAAACAAAATTAGGCAATACTAATTAATAGTTTTAGCAGTTTTTTAAAATGCTCATCTGTATAAGCGAATACAGGGGAGAATTTCTGGCGAATTTCTATTGGTAAGCGATTCCATATTTAGGTGCGTAACAGCAGAAGGCTTCCTCACCACTTACTTCTTTTAAGTTTAGCTCCTGGAATTATAAGCAGACACTCATTTTAAGATCTAAGGTTATGATTTGGAGTGTAAGGTGTAAGACATTCTAAAATATAATATGAAGTGAGATTATTTAAAGCTTTGTAAAACATAAGCAGTATTTTTAAAGTCAATTATAAAAGACACAGGTAACCAATGTAGTGACATCAAAACTGGAGAGATGTGCTCGGATTTTCTTTTCCTAGCTAACATTCTAGCAGCTGCATTCTGCACTTGTTGCAATCGATTAATGTATTTTTGGGGTAGTACTGAGAGGAATGCATTGCAGTAATCGAGCTGACTAAAAATAAAAGCGTGAAGTAATTTTTCAGCATCTTGTAAAATTATAACAAGTCTAACTTTTGCTATAGTTCTTCATTGAAAAAAATGCTATCCTGGTAATCTGATTCATATGTGATTTAAAATTCAGGTCAGAGTCAATAATTACCCATATATTATTTACCTCTGTCTTTATTTTCAAGCCTAATGGATCAAGTTTATTTCTAATACCCTCATTATATCCATTTTTGCCAATCAGTAAAATTTTTGTTTTCTCCTTATTTAGTTTGAGAAAAATACTGCTCATCCATTCAGAAACACAAATAAGACATTGTGTCAGTGAATCAAGAGAGTCGGGGTCATCAGGCACTTATTTATAAATACAATTGTGTGTCATCAGCATAGCTGTAGTAGCTCACATTATGCCCCAAGATAATCTGACCTAATGGAAGCATGTAAATCGAAAAGAGCAGCAGACTCAGGATAGAGCCTTTTGGAACACCATATAGAATATCATGTGTCTTTGAAGTAACTACCAAAGAATTTTCTACCTGCCAGGTAGGATTCAAACAAATTTAAGACAGTGCCAGAGAGTCCCACCCATTGACTAAGGCGATTTCTAAGGATATTGTAATCAATGGTATCAATTGTGGCACTCAAATCTAAGGGGGTGATAACAGATAAATGGCCTCTGTCTTCATTTACCTGCAAGTCATTTACTACTTTAACGAGTGCAGTTTCTGTACTGGGATTTCTTCTGAAACCCAACTGAAATTTATCAAGAATAGCATGTTTATTGAGGTGATCATTAAGCTGAGTAATAAGTGCCTTCTCTAGAAATTTACTTAAGAAAGACAGGTTAGGGAAGTCTGGGAAGACCCCCGTATGTAATGATGAGTTTACTCTGTCAAGAATACTATCAATTAGCATGCCCAATAGTACTTTGAAAAAACTTGATGGTATTGGGTCAAGGACGCAGGTGGAGGGTCTCAGTTTAAATAAATCAGGTAAATCTATCCTAGTGAAAGAATTTAATTTATTTAAATTGGAGAACCGGGATTTAAGAGGATCAGTATTGGAGAGATGTACTATATAATTTATAATATCATTAATTTTGTGTTTAAAAAATATAGCAGACAAGGAGTCCACCACAGACATGGCAGTCACGCTTCGGAGTGTGTTCCCGTTGTGTGTGTGTGTGTGTGTGTGTGTGGTGGGGTCCTGCAAGAGTTCAGAAACCTCACAATATAGAAAACATACTAGTTTGTGTAACTACTGTCAAGGTAAAATTGAAACAATAAACTAATTTGTAAGTGACGTCACACAAAATGTGTGCAGATTTACTAATGCTTTTTGAAAACTTTCTACAGTGCCATCTATTTCAGATAGGTCCATGAAAATTAATGTGTCACGATGAATTTCTTTGAAGAGTAGGTGTGCTATATTTCAGCAAACTCCATTAATGGGGTATAGTTTTTTCATTCAGTCAGACAGACAAACAGATGTTGCTAACACAAAAGGAGTTTCTAGCATTAAATGCAAATGCGCCTAAAAATGTAAAGAGTATGACACAGCTGTAAATCTACACCTAGAGCAGACTGTCCATGAAAATTTCATTATCATTAAAAAAGAAGATTAGTGAGGGAGGCCAGCAACAAACCTATACTGTGGAGGAGTTGCAAGCTACAGTGTTTGAGACAGGAGGGACCGTGCACATACAACAATAGCTGCCCGGGTATTTTACAAGTCTTAATGGAACAGAAGAAAAGAATAAAAACACACATGACCTCTCAGACAGACTTTGCCAGAAGGCACGTTGGGGGATTATGAACGTTTTAGTGCTCCACCTATACACGTTCCCTGCCCTGAAGGGCAAAGCCCAAACAAAAAATTAATTTGAAACGAAAACTAAACATTAAGATGAAATGAAAAAGAAAAAAGAAAATGAAATGAAAACTTAAAAAAGTAACATCAAATGTACACTAGAAATTAGGATTAAAACAGAACTGGCGTTAATAGAAAATAAGGCACTTGATGGAGAATCGGAAACATTCAAGGATAGTGTTAAATTGAACTTGAGTAATCGTTTAATACCATGTCTCCCAAGTTTTCAAGGCAACAGTGTGACTTTAAAGCAGCAGCGCTCTATTCTTTTTCAGAGGCAGACACAGCGGCGGAGCTCTTTATTCTACTCTTGCCCGTCTCGGGTGCGCCTCACAGCCGACGTGCTAATATAATGGACCCGGGTTTACGAGAATATCTGTCTGCGAAAGAGCAACAGCGACACCTCTTACAGTTCATGTTGCTATTGCGATCATCCGTATGTGCCCTTTTAATAAAAGAAACAGCATTTACAGAGTAGCGCCATACTAAACGGGTACTACATGAATAGTCTTTAACTGTTAATTCAATGCACATTTTGGGAGGCACGGTGGCGCAGTTGTAGCGCTGTTGCCTCACAGTACGGAGACCTGGGGTTCACTTCCCGGGCCCTCCCTGCGTGGAGTTTGCATGTTCTCCCTGTGTCTCCGGTTACCTCCTACAGTCCAAAGATTTGCAGGTTTGGTGCGCCCTGCCCGGGGTCTGTTTCCTCTGTTGGCTGGGATTGGCACCAGCAGAACCCCGTGACCATTTAGTTAAGATATAGCGGGTTGGATAATGGATGGATGCACATTTTTAAAAATGAACCTGCAGCTTTTTGAATTAATTTACCTGCTATCATAACGAGTTTACCTCAAGTATTGTTCATTGGTTGAGTATCTATGGCTGAAATAGGCACATTGTTCAGGAACGACACTCTGAAACTAAAGACGGTGCAACTTTGTTTCGATTTTGTACCAATTTCTCCGGTGACTGACAAGCAGTCCTGTGCAGCCCTGTCCAGCCCTATGCAGCGATTGGCTCACCGCGGAAACGCCTGTCTTCTAATTGGTCGAGGCTTTCTTGCGCCGATATTTTTGTAAATTTTGACTGGCTGAATTGAAAAAAAAGAAACGACCCTTTTTCAGGACTGTGTATTTCAACAATAATGTTTTAAAAATCCAAATAACTTTACAGATCTTCATTGTAAAGGGTTTAAACAATGTTTTCCATGCATGTTCAATTAACCATAATCAATTAATTAACATGCACCTGTGGAATGGTCGTTAAGACCTTAACAGCTTACAGAAAGTAGGCATTTAAGGTCACAGTTCTAAAAACGCAGGACACTAAAGAGACTTGTCTACCGACTGTGAAAAACACCCAAAGAAAGATGCCCAGGGTCCCTGCTCATCTGCGTGAACGTGCATTAGGCATGCTGCAGGGAGGCATGAGGACTGCTGATGTGGCTAGGGCAATAAATTGCCATGTCCGCACTGTGAGACGCTTAAGACAGCGCTACAGGGAGACAGGAAGGACAGCTGATCATCCTCGCAGTGGAAGACCATGTGTAACAACACCTGCACAGGATCGGTACATCCGAATATCACACCTGCGTGACAGGTACCGGATGGCCACAACAACTGCCCGAGTCACACCAGTAACACACAATCCCTCCATCAGTGCTCAGACTGTCTGCAATAGGCTGAGAGAGGCTGGACTGAGGGCTTGTAGGCCTGTTGTAAGGCAGGTCCTTACCGGACATCACCAGCAACAACGCCGCCTATGGGCACAAACCCACCTTCGCTGGACCAGACAGGAGTGGCAAAAAGTGCTCTTCACTGATGAGTCACAGTTTTGTCTCACCAGGGGTGATGGACGGATTTGTGTTTATCGTCGAAGGAAAGAGCGTTACACCGAGGCCTGTACCCTGGAGCGGGATCGATTTGGAGGTGGGGGGGTCCGTCATGGTCTTTGGAGGTATATCACATCACCATCGGACTGAGCTTGTTGTCATTGCAGGCAATCGCAATGCCTTGCGGTACAGGGAAGACATCCTCCTCCCTCATGTGGTACCCTTTATGCATGCTCATCCGGACATGATCCTCCAGCAGGACAATGCCACCAGCCATACTGCTCGTTCTGTGCGTGAGTTTCTGCATGACAGCAATGTCAGTGTTCTGCCATGGCCAGCGAAGAGCCCGGATCTCAATCCCATTGAGCACGTTTGGGACCTGTTGGATCGCAGGGTAAGGGCTAGGGCCATTCCCCCCAGAAATGTTCAGGAACTTGCAGGTGCCTTGGTGGAAGAGTGGGGTAACATCTCACAGCAAGAACTGACAAATCTGGTCCAGTCCATGAGGAGGAGATGCACTGCAGTACTTCAAGCAGCTGGTGGCCACACCAGATACTGACTGGTACTTTTGATTTTGAGCCTCCCTTCATTCAGGGACACATTGTGAAACATTTTTAGTTTATGTCTTATGGTGTTGACTCTTTTAGTGTTCATACAAATATTTACACATTAAGTTTACTGAAAGTAAAAACAGTTGAAAGTCAGAGGACGTTTCTTTTTTTGCTGAGTATATATATATATATATTTTTTTTTGTGTGTGTCCCTTTACTCTTTCAGAATTAACTGTTTCAGGTATCTCTTACCATGTTTGCCACTAGTGTTCCTACGTGAGTCTTTGTTTGTAGTAGCAATGTTCCTCTTAAAACAAAGGTTTCTTTCTTTAATTGACATACTGCTTGATTGCGCTGTTTTAATAGACCCAACATTACCTGCAGTGTTGACATGTAAGTATTCATAGGTTAAATAACACAGACGTTAATTCAAAAACTTTTTGGAATAACGGGCTTGGTGCTTATAGACTTTGCTAAAAGCTGGCGGCTTATAGTCTTGTTCTTCCCTTGTTCCTTATTTCTTTATGCATGCTCAGTTACTCTTTATTTTATCTCTGTTGGAGGCAACGTCGCTTGGTGCAGACTATATGCAGGCTGTAACCTATTAGTTGTTCCCTGAAGGCCAATTTGTAAAATTCTGAAATTTCTTTAATTTCAGTTCTTGGTAACCTAAACTTTAAATGTAAATGTCTGCCAGTTTCCTGCAGATCTGTTTCAGGTTGTTCGTTGCATTGCAGCTGGTTACATTTAAAGATAAACAGAGGGGTTGTAAAATGTTGGAATAAAACTCTTGGTTTATCTAATTTATCCAGCTTGAACCCTGTGCCACAGTTCCGTCATGAAACCTCCGGCGAACTGACCCTCAGGGCCTCCACAGAGGCGATCCAGGTCACCAAGTCATACAGCCTGAGCGGCTCTGTGCCGTTCAGGGTAAAGTCGGCCGAGATGGTCAGGGTGCAGGCCAGGAAACGCATGCGGGCAGCAGGTGGTGATCCCGGGCACTCCAAGCTGGTGCGCAGTACTAGCAAACTCCAGTTTAGACCGTACCAGAGTCAAACTTTTAAATGTTTGCTGACCCATGACCTCGGCTATGCCGTCTTGGTGTTGGCAACCCACCAGAGGGAGCGCGAAGATGGCCAGGTGTCGGATATCCCGCTTGTGAGCAATAAGAATGCCCTGGAGACCTACGCCTGGTTCTTCCCCAATGTGAAGACGGCCATCCATCATTGACAGGAGAGAGACAGGTCGGCCAGGACCATGGACGAGGGCAAGAGGCTCGTCGGCTTTGGTGAACACGCACACCTGACGCTTCAGGCCCTTTACGATACAGAAGATTGGGAGGCCAAGAGGTGAGAAAAAGACTTTTGGGTGGGGTCTGAGGGGAAGGGCACAGCAAGGTAGTGGGACGCTGCTTCCATTTGTTCACCTGTTACCGCTTTTGTACCCCAACGCAGTTACATCAAATGGCTCTGGCGCCAGACCACCAAAGTCGGGACCAAGATGCATGCGCTCCAGCTGTATGTGTGGCGGAGAGACGAGGCGAAGGCAGCAGCAACCTCCTCCCTTCCCAAAACCACCACTGTTGGCCCCAGTGCCTCTCTCTCTGCAGCAGCCTCCATCGTCGAGATTCCCGATGACATGCTGCTGTCGGCCAGCATGGAGCTGGAGGCTGGTAAGTGACTACCACCCATGGAAACTGGTGGTGTCTCCTTCACTTTTTCTGTTTAACCTGTTATTTGTTTGAATTTGTTAACAACATTCCCCAGTTTCCATTTACCGGCCTGGAGCCAGTGGAAAGCCCATGCCATCCCAGCGCTCCCAATTGATGGCTGATCCGGTAAAGCAGTCTTCGCAAACGCTGTCTGTAGCCACCAGAGAGGTGAGTTAAAAGGATGTATTTCTTTAAATGCCATTGTCGTGAAAGGAACAGGCCCTGTCTAATTCATTTTGTTTGTTTTTCTCTTGCTCATGATGTCTCTCTCACTCACTCACGCACACAAACAGTTACTTTTGCCTGAGGGCTGGATGACCTCACTACCTAAAGAACAGCATGTGTGAGTAAGCCGGGTTCTTTTCACCAGGGGTAAGGACGAAAAGCCTACACTGACCTCCAACCTTCGCCTTTTGTGATTTTCTCCCGGCCCCTGCAATGTGCACCTCCAGCCAATGACATTGCCCAACACCTTTTTTCAGCGCCCGTTCTTCCTGTGGATGCCATACTGCTTGTGGGGCTACAAGCTCTCCTGCATGGCATGCAGCCACAGGTTGTCGGGAGCCGGACTCTACAGGATTGTCCGGAGGGTCCTGTCCACAGGTAGACGGGAATACACAAACAGTCCTAACGTCTCTGTTCTGTCTAACACAGGATATCCTGCGACAAAAAGCTCATCAGGCAGATGTGTGAGCGCACGCTGGGCAACGGGGCCAACCGACTGCACAGATATATGCTTGAGGAGCACACCAGGTCCTGGATGTTGCAGTCCAAAAAGTACCTGTTCGCATTTCCCAAGTTTATCACATTGGGTACCGAGCTATCTGCAACTCCGCCTCTACCACCACAGATGACCCTGGTGCCCGGTGCAAACTGGTTGCTGTCCATCTATGCCAGGGAGGTGGCTTTGAGGCTACAAGAGAGCAAGGCCCAGATCACCTCCATCTTTGGCTCAGTCGTGAAGATGGACTCAACCAAGAAGGTGAGCAATATCACCATCCCCTCCTTCCTTCTTTCCTTTCAGCTTACGATCACTCTCCTTTTCATCGTTCAGGTGACCAAGAAACTCGCTGGTGCCACGGCAGGTACGGCAGCCTTGGTGAATAACGTAGGAAATGGGCACGGCCAGATCTTGATCAGTGTCCTCACTGGAGCCGAGGGCGCTGGCCTGCACCCCATGGCCACCGGACTGATGCAGTGATACCGTGATGCAAGTGTGTCTCCGGCTCTGGTCCTCTATGTGGACCAAGACTGCTCTTCCCATGGGGGACCATCCATGGTGTCCCTTTTATTCCACCAGTGGGATCAGGCTGTGGTGCGGCTTGACGTGTGGCACCTGATGTGATGCTTCGCAGCGGGTGTCACCACGGAGAGCCACCCACTATGCAGTCTCTTCATGGTGCGTCTCTCGTTCTGTATTTTTGAGTGGGACCAGGGAGACATTGCCCGGCTGTGATAGGCCATGGCTGGTGAGACAAGGAAGGGTCCCCAAGGCTCTGGCTTCGGAAACATCCCGTTGAAGGAGCTGGCCCGCCACTGCTGCGAGACCGGCCGGCTCATTGAAGAGATGCTGGAGGCCTTCGAGGATGCCACTGACACAATAGTTATCCCGCTTTTGGACCGCGACAAGATCCAGGAAATTTGGAAGACTCAGAGGCGCCACCTCTACTGCATCCAGGACCCACCCAGTGTGCACCGGTACATGCAGACCGGGCGGCCGGTCAAAGGGGGGATCACACTGCCGGTGTTCAGTTGTGCGTGAGATTCAGCTTCGTTAGAGTTGTTCCATCTGCATCTGGACCACTTCATTCCTGGTAAGGGTGCCCAGAAACCTATTCTTTGTGACCTGTGTTGTGCGAGGGAGTGGGTGGCACTGCATTTCTCTCTCTCTTTCTCTCTCTCTCTCTCTCTCTCTCTCTCTCTCTTTCTCTTTCTCTCTCTCTCTCTCTCACCGTGTCTTTCAGGCAGTTCAGCCTGCACGGCCCACTTTCAGGCCTATCTCCTGGAAGGCCTGGCACCGTGGAACGAGGATATTCTCTGCAACAGTGGCGAACTCCAGCACTCCCTCAATGAGCTGAGCGAACTTGTCAATCACATGAAGTTGGTTAAGGATTTCACCCGGCCTGCGTAGTACACTGGTGAGGTGGGTGTCCAGCCCTTGTCTTGTCTGTCTGTCTGTCTTCTCTCTCTCTCTATCTCTCTCCCTCTCTCCCTTCCACCATTTCATTTTAAACCAGTTCCCTCTTTTTCACAGGTGAGCTCATTGGCATCCAGAACCAATTTTCACAGACCGGTCGAGTGCTGGAGGAAGTGATGGGCAGGGATTCCAATGCTCCGGATGGGACTGATACAGACGACAACAGTGTCGACGAGGGCTTCTAAGAGGACAAGGGGTTGGTAGAGGAACCTCTGTACCAGACCCTCTTCGGCCTTGAGGAGGAATTCGCCCCACAAACATCCAAACGCTTGTCGTCTGACAAGTCCCAGTTGCGTCCTTCCATCGGTGCCTCACAGTCTGGGCCAGCCGACAAGGAGAACTCCCCTGGAGACAAAGCCATTCAAATATGTCCCACAAGTCGTTTAAGTCTCTCCCGTCGACTCATGATATATCTGGGGAATATCTGATAAGTACTCCCCTTTATCACTTTTGCTCTCTTCCCCAAACAGAATAGCTTTGGACCTGACAATGGCCAGGGTTACGAGCACGTGGTCAACCTGGCCTTTCGTCTCTTGAAGCTGCATCACCATGCCTACATGACGCAGCAGCAAGTGGTGGAGATCGTCGCCCTCTGGGAACAATTTGCAAGAGGGCGAGAAGACCCCAGTTCTCTTCCCGCCACGGCACCAGGAAAGACTGGTGAAGGGGAGGTTCTGACGCAAACACGGGCAGACCAGTGTCACATCGGGAGGGAAGAGCTTGCAACGGTAGGTGCTCAACCTCTTTGGCGTGGCCTCTATCCTTTTGATCAGATATCGATGGCAGGACTGACTATCTCTCTCTCTCTCTCTCTCCCAAACCCACCGTCCGAATTTTGTAGGTGCATATTCGGCCAAGGCGGCCAATCCGCACAGATGCCAAACATCAGCCTCCTTGTGGAGGCCGTTTCTATAGAGCTGACCAGGATTCACCCTGAAGGAACCGCCATCTGCGGCATGAGGGTGAATCGCTGGGCAGCAGTAATGCGCGATTACATCTGTATTCAGAAGAATATACTTACAAACCCGGTACTTGTGGCCCAGACATGCATCCAGCTATTCCCCCTCAATCAGCACACCCTGGCACAATGGTAAGTACACACTGGAGAAGTGGGGTCCACCATGCCCCTCTCCTCCCTCCCACCCTGATTTCATTTGGTTTGTGCCCATGTAGGCACTATGATCGCACCAGTGAGCTGGTACGGTGGGCTCTGGAGATAACCGTGCCATTGCCATGCAGCTCGGCCCTTGCTTCACAGCCAACCCCTGCTGTAAACCCACGGCCCACGGTCCCCGAGCAGTCCGCTGTGCAACAGTTGGAGTTCCATGACCCACCTGACCGTGACCTCGGGGGCCCTGTGGATGTGGCACCACCCATGAGTGGGCACCCCGTGCCACATGAAGCACCTGCCGTCCCAGCCACTCCCCCCGCCAGCTGACACTACCATTCCTCTGCTTCCACCGCCACCAGCAGGACCTTCAGTACCTCGCACCACTGCCTGGCAACGCAAGAAAAAGCAGGAGGCGGACGAGCTGGCATGACAACAAGGTATCCCGCCCAAACAAAGGAAGAAGGTGGAGGCCTATGTTTGGAAAAGAGGAAAAGAGGGGGGAGAAAAAAATCGTGCTGGGGGGATGGCCATTAAAGAATTATAATTTATTTATTTAATGTATAGATGGGCCCATACATTGCTTTTTTTTTCTTTTTTTTGTTCATGAGGAGGCCTGCTTAAGATTTTGTTGATCTGGCCTGACACTTTGTATGTTGGCAGAAAGGGAGGCCTCCTTCCTTTTTAGCAATCTTTGCAAATGACTGGCACTTTATATGTTGGCAGGCCTCCTCCTCCTCTCAATTTTCTTTTTTTAATTTGTGCTTCATCTGCAGGTTATGGCACTAACAGTTATTTTTTTATTGTAAAAATTTTTTGATGTGCTCGGGGCCCGTGGGCCGTGGGCGTAGAGAGCCGATCTTTGTGGCGGAAGAAAGCCGCCTGCTATGCAGAGCCGGGTCCGTAAAAGGTGAAAGGGGCGGAAGCATAGCCGATTAAGCTATATGATTATACATCATATAAATGCCGATTTGTAGAATGCCTAATGCTGCAAAGAAGAGCTTTAGTAATACGGGTGACGACATCTCTCTTACTATAATACTGTCATAAATATCCATTCTTCGCCTCGTGCAACGTTTTCATGCAACACAGAATGTACGTCATATAGTATACATCTATATATAATATAAATAGATATAAATATTTGCATGTAAACTATTCGCCAAAATCAGCTGTATGTAAACGATACTGTTTTAAACGTTATTGTTTTTTCATCAGAAAACCCGGTTTCCACGTCGACCTGTATTAGTTTAAATGGCACTTTAGCCACTCGGAATAGGGCGGACGCGCTGATGTATTGTGTCGACTGGACAGCACAGTGAATGCGGCGTCTGTCTATATATGTCAATGGCGGACCCACTTTAAGATAAAACTTGAAACATGACACCGCTCGCCCTGCCGCAGTGAGCAGATCTTCGTGACGGAAGAGGGCCGCCTACTCTGCAGAGCCGGGTCCGTAAAAGGTGAAAGGGGCAGACGCATTGCCGATTAGCCACGTGGTCACGAGAAGGTAAACAGAGAGCCCTTAAAGTGGCGGCGGGACAGAAGCCGGCAGGCAGACACACAACGATTCAGCCAAAAAGGTTTGTTAAAAATAACATGAAATAACTATAAACATACAATAAATAGAAATCAAACAACATAACATAAAATAACATGAAATAACTATATACATACTGTACATACAATAAATAAACATCAAACAATTTTTGCAGATGAAGCCCAAAATTAAAAAAGAAAATAGAGAGGAGGAGGCCTGCCAACATACAAAGTGCCAGTTATTTGAAAAGACTGCAAAAAAAAAAGTAAAAATAGCTTGAAAAAGAAAGGAGGCCTCCTTGACAACATATAACGTGCCAGTGATTTGCAAAGATTGCAAAAAAGGAAGGGGGCCTCCCTTTCTGCCAACATCCAAAGTGCCAGGCAGTTATACAGATTAATAAAATATTAAGCAGGCCTCCTTGTGAACAAAAAAAGAAAAGAAAAATAAAGCAATGTATGGGCCCATCTACAGATTAAATAAATAAATCATAATTCTTTAATGACAATCCCCCCCAGCACAATTTTTTTTTCTCCCTCCTCTTTACCTCCAGCCACTCCTGGACAGTTTTGCCGGCTGAGGTGGAGCAAAAGGATTCCCCCCAAAGCAACTGTGGCCGAACACCTTCGTTTTAGGAAGGCCACAGCGCTGGCAAACATAGGCCACCACCTTCTTCATTTGTTTGGGGGGATACCTTGTTGTTGTGCCAGCTCGTCCGCCTCCTGCTTTTTCTTGTGGTGCGGGGTACTGAAGGTCCTGCCGGTGGAAGCGGAGGAACGCCAGTGTCAGCCGGTGAGGGGAGTGGCTGGGTGGCGGGTGCTTAATGTGGCACAGGGGGGTGCCCAACGATGGGTGGTGCCACATCCACGGGACCCCAAGGTCACTGTGTGGCCTGACTGGACATGTCAGGTGGGTCACGGAGCTCAAACTGTTCTGCAGCGGACTGCTCGGGGCCCGTGGGCGGTGGGCATAGACAGGGGTTGGCTCCGAAGCAAAGGCCGAGCTGCTTGGCAACAGCACGGTTATTTCCATAGCCCGCCCTACCAGTTCCCTGGTGCTAGCATAGTGCCTACAGGGACACAAAGCAAAGGAAATCAGGGTAGGAGGGAGGAGAGAGGCATGGTGGACCCCACTTGTCCAGTGTGTACTTACCATTGTGCCAGGGTGCGCTGATTGAGGGGGCCACGAGTACCAGGTTTGTAAGTACATTCTCCTGAATACAGATGTAATCGCGTATTACTGCTGCCCAGCGGCTCACCCTCACGTTGCAGATGGTGGTTCCTTCAGGGTGAATCCTGGTCAGCTCTATACATACGGCCTCCAGAATGCGACTGATGTTTGGCATCTGTGTGGCTTGGCCGCCTTGGCCAACCATTCACCTACAAAATTCAGGGGGTGGGTTTGGGAGAGAGAGAGAGAGTCAGTCCTGCCATCGATATCTGATCAAAAAGATAGATAGATAGATAGATAGATAGATAGATAGATACTTTATTAATTCCAAGGGGAAATTCACATACTCCAGCATCAGCATACTGATAAAGAAAAATATTACATTAAAGAGTGATAACAATGAAGGTATAACTGACAGACAATAATTTTGTATAATATTAACGTTTACCCTCCCGGGTGGAATTGAAGAGTCGCATAGTGTAGGGGAGGAACGATCTCCTCAGTCTGTCAGTGGAGCAGGACAGTGACAGCAGTCTGTCGCTGAAGCTGCTCCTCTGTCTGGAGATGATACTGTTCAGTGGATGCAGTGGATTTTCCATTATTGACAGGTACATGCTCAGTGCCCATCGCTCTGCCACAGATGTCAAACAGTCCAGCTCCTTGTCTACAATAGAGCCTGCCTTCCTCACCAGTTTGTCCAGGCGTGAGGCATCCCTCTTCTTTATGCTGCCTCCCCAGCACACAGAGGCCACGCCAGAGAAGTTGAACACCTACCGTTGCAAGCTCTCCACTCCCGGTGCGACACTGGTCTGCGAGTGCTTACGTCGGAACCTCCCCTTTACCAGTCTTTCCTGGTGTCGTGGTGGAAAGTGAACTGGGGCCTTCTCGCCCTCTGGCAATTGTTCCCAGAGGGCAACCATCTCCACCACTTGCCGCTGCATCACGTGGTGCATAGGCATGGTGACACAGCTTCAAGAGACGACAGGCCAGGTTGACCACGTGCTCGTAACCCGGGCCAGTGTCAGGTCCAAAGCTATTATGTTGGGGGAAGAGAGCAAAAGTGAGAAAGGGGAGCATTCATCAGATATTCTACAAGTATATCACAACTCGTCGGGAGAGACTTATCGGCTTGTGGCACACCCTTTGAATGACCTCGTCTCCAGGGGAGGTCTCCTGGTCGGCTGGTCCACACTGTTAGGCGCCAATGGCAGGGTGTGACTGGGATGTGACAGACGACAATGGTTCAGAAGTTCGTGGGGCAAAGTGCTCCTCTAGGCCAAAGAGGGTGTGGTCCAGATGTTCCTCTACCGACCCCTCGTCCTCTTGGAATCCCTTGTCAACACTGTCATCGTCGTCATCTGTATTGGTTCCATCCGGAGCGTCGGGATCCCTGCCTATCACTTACTCCAGCACTTGACCGGTCTGTGAAAATAGGTACTGGATGCCAATGAGCTCACCTGTTAAAAAGAGGGTACTGGTTTAAAATGAAAAGGTGGGTTTTAGAGACAGACAGACAGACAAGACAAGGGCTAGATGCCCGCCTCACCAGTATACTTCGCAGGCCGGGTGCAACCCTCAACCAGCTTCGTGTGATACAGGAGTTCACTCAGCTCATTGATGGAGTGCTGGAGTTGACCACTGTAGAAGACAATATCACGGTCTGCTGCCTCCACTGCTTGTGCCGCACAGTCTTCATTCCACCACATCAGGCCATCCAGGAGATAGGCCTGAAAGTGGGCCGTGCTGGCTGAAGTGCCTGAAAGACACGGTGAGAGAAAGAGAGAGAAAAATACAATGCCACCCAGTCCCTCGCACAACACAGGTCACAAAGAACAGGTTTATGGGCACCCTTACAGGTATGAAGCAGTCCAGATGCAGGTGGAACAACTCCAACAAAGTTGTACCTTGCGCACACCTGAACACCGGCAGGGTGATCCCCCCTTTGACCAGCCGCGCGGTCTGCATGTACAGGTGCACGCCGGGTGGGTCCTGGATGCAGTGGAGGTGGCGCCTCCAAGTCTTCCAAATGTCCTGGATCTTGTTGCGGTCCAAAAGCTGGATACCCATGGTGTCAGTGGCGTCCCCAAAGGCCTCTAGCATCTTATCAATAAGCCAGCTGGCCTCCTCTGCCCCATGCGTGCAGCGGATGTGACGGCGGTGGCAGTGGCGGGCCAGCTCCTTCAACGGGATGTTACCAAAGCCAGAGCTTTGGGGACCCATCCCCACCTCACCAGTCTTGGCCTGTCACAGCCAGGTGACGTCTACCTGGTCACACACAAAAATACAAAAACGAGAGACACGCCATGAACAGGCTGTATAGTGGGTGGCTCTTCATGGTGACACCCACTGCGAAGCGTCACATCAGGTGCCACACATTGAGCCACACCACTAGCTGATCCCACTGGTGGAATAAGAGGGACACATTGGATGGTCCCCCATGGGAACAGCAGTCTCAGTCCACATACAGGACCAGAGGAGGGGACACACTGGCATCACGGTATCGCTGCACCAGCCCAGTGGCCAGGGGGTGCAGGCCAGCTCCATCAGCTGCAGTGAGGACGCTGATCAAGATCTGGCCATGCTCACTTCCCATATTAGTCACCCAGGCTGCCATACCTGCCACGGCACAAGTGAGTTTCTTGGTCACCTGAACAATGAAAAGGATAGTGACGGTAAGCTGGAAGGAAAGAAGGAAGGAGGGGATGGTGATATTCACCTTCTTGGTTGAGTCCATCTTTAAGATTGAGCCAAAGATGGAGGTGATCCAGGCCTTGGTCTCTTCTAGACTTGAAGCTACCTCCCTGGCATAGATGGACAGCAACCACTTTGCACTGGGCACCGGAGTCATCCGTGGTGGTTAGGGCGGAATTACAGATGGCTCGGCACCTGATGTGATAAACAAATGCGAGCAGGTACTTTTGGAACACAACATCTAGGACCTGGTGTGCTCCTCGAGCATATATCTGTGCAGCTGGTTGGTCCCGTTGCTCAGAGTGCATTCACGCATCTGCCTGATGAGCTTTTTGATGCAGTACAGTATAACCTGTGTTAGACAGAACAGAGACGTTAGGACTGCCCATGTACCTGTGGAGAGCTGACCCAGCCATCGGAGACTCCTTGTCTGACCTGTAAGTCAGAATAGCTAGAAAGTCATCCCGGTGTTTGTGGTGTAGCTGATTCAGGATATCCTGCAACCAGCCCGCCACCTTCTTTCTGCAGTGCCGGCACTCTAGGTACTCCATGGCCATAAAGTACCATCCGTCTGTGTCCAGGACCCTCCGGACGGTCCTGTAGAGTCCGGCTCCCGACAACCTGTGGCTGCACTTTGTGCACGAGAGCTTGTAGCCCCACATGTGGTACGGCACCCACCGGAAGAACGGGCACTGAAGAAAGATGTCGGGGGCTGGAGGTGCAGGTTGCCAGGGCTGGGAGGAAACCACCAAAGGCAAAGGTTAGAGGTCAATGTAGGCTTTCTGTCCTTGCCCCTGGTGAAAAGAACCCGGCTTATCCACATGTGCTGTTCTTTATATAGCGATGTCCCTCAGGCAAAAGTAGCTGTGAGAGAGAGAGAGACAGAGACAGAGAGAGAGAGACAGCACGAGCAAAAGAAAAACAAACAAAAAGAATCAGACAGGGCCTGTTCCTTTCCCGGCAATGCAATTCAAAGAAACACACCCTTTTAACTCACCTCTCTCCTGGCTACAGATAGCGTTTCCGAAAGCTGCTTTACTGGATCAGCCATCGGTTGGGAGCGCTGGGATGGCACAGGCCCTCCACTGGTTGCAGACTGGTAGGTGGATGCTGGGGAATATTGTTAACAAATTCAAACAAATAACAGGTTAAACAGAAAAAGTGAAGGAGCCAGCACCAGTTTCCATGGGTGGCTGTCAATTACCAGTCTCCAACTCCATGCTGGCCGACATCAGCACGTCATCAGGCGTCAATCTCGACGATGGAGGCTGCTGCAGAGAGAGAGGCGGTGGGGGCCAACGGTGGTGGTTTTGGGAAGAGAGGAGGTTGCTGCTGCCTTCGCCTCGTCTCTCCGCCGCACATACAGCTGGAGCACAGGCATCTTAGTCCCAACTTTGGTGGTCTGGTGCTGGAGCCATTTGATGTAACTGCGTTGGGGTACAAAACTGGGAATGGTAACAGGTGAACAAATCGAAGCAGAGTCCTACCACCTTGCTGTGCCCTTCCCCTCAACCAAAAGTTTCTCACCTGTTGGCCTCCCGATCTTCTGCATCTTAAAGGGCCTGAAACGTCAGGTGTGCATGTTCACCGAAGCCGATGAGCCTCTTGCACTCATCCAGGGGTTTGGCCGACCCGTCTCTCTCCTGTCGATGACGGATGGCCGTCTTCATGTCGGGAAAGAGCCAGGCGTATAACTCCAAGGCGTTCTTATTGCTCGCCAGCGGGCTATCTGACACTTGGCCATCTTCGCGCTCCCTCTGGTGGGTTGCCAACACCATGACAACATAGTCAAAGTCATGGGTCAGCAACTATTTAAAGTACTGTCCAAACTGGAGCTCGCTGGCACTGCGCTCTAGCTTGGAGTCCTCGGGCTCACCACATGCTGCCCGCACGTGTCTCCTGGCCTGCTCCCTGACCATCTCGGCCATGAGCCTGAGGCTGTATGTCTTGGTGACCTGGATCGCCTTGGTGGAGGCCTTGAGAGTCAGTTCGCCGGATGTCTCGCGGCAGAACTGTGGCACAGGGTTGAAGCTGGATGAATTGGATAAACCGAGTTTTTCTTCAAATTTAACCACCTGGAATGCAACAAGCAGTTTTTCTTCAAATTTAACCACCTGGAATGCAACAAGCAACCTAAAATGGATCAGCAGGAGACTGGCAGGCATTTACATTTAAAGTTTAGGTTACCAAAAACTGAAATTAAAAGAAATTTCAGAATATTACAAATTGGCCTTCAGGGAACAACTAATAGGTTAAAACCTCCATATAGTCTGCACCAAGTGATGCTGCCTCCAACAGAGATAAAATAAAGAGTAACTGAGCATGCAAAATACGAACAAGGGAACAACAGGATGATAAACCGCCACCTTTGAACAAATTCTTTAGGCACCAAGCCCAATATCCCAAAAAGTTTGTTTTTTTTCGAATTAACCTTTGTGTTATTTAACCTATGATGAATATTTACATATCAACACTGCAGGTGTTGTTGGGTCTAGTAAAACAACGCAATCAACCAGTACATCAATTAATGAAAGAAACCTTTTTTTTGAGAGGAACATCCATGGTAAGAGATACCAGAAACAGTTAATTCTGAAAGAGCAAGGGGACATAGACACAAAACAAACATACAAACAAACAAATAAATATAATGGTTAGTAATACTAGTACTGACTTTTTTAAGGCCTTTAATAATGCTACAACTAACCTGTTAAACTGCAGTTTGCTATTGTTAGCATTATTATTATTTATTATTAACAAACATAATTAGAATGCAATTCTGTTCAGACTATTTAGAGATATTTATATTACTGAAACCAGTTTGCTAAAAAGAAAAAAAAATATTTTCATTAATATACACAAAACAAATTAATTCCCATTAGATTATATTACGTGTTTTATTTCACTTCACTATAATCCTTGTGTACTAATAGTAGCAGGAATACTGTAGTACCATATTAATAGTACCAGCGGGCCCACAATAAGTTAAAACTTGAAACATGACATCGCCGCTTTTAGGCGGGTAGACGGGTCTTTTGGAACAGAAAACGGAAGACATTTCGTTTCGGCCAGTCAAACTTTACAAAATTATCGACGCAAGAGTGCCTCGACCAATTAGAAGACAAGAGTTTCCGTGGCGAGCCAATCGCTGCAGAGAGCTTTACAGGACTGCTTGTCAATAACTCAAGAAAACGACACAAAATCGGAACTGACTCTACTACCAAAAGAAACATATTTCAAACTGTGAGAACTGACTAGTATTTACGGCCCATTCTCTGGGTGCATTTCTCCCTTTCGGTAAGGGTGGGAAAAAAAATATACAACAGACTCTATTCATTTTTTAGTTACGTTTTCTTCCTGCAAAGCACAGGTAACATAAACAGTTTAATCAGAACTACAATATCATGTCGGTATTAACCAGATTTGATAAAGGGAATCGTTTGATAACAGCTGAATATTCGAGTTTTCACAGGACTTTTTAGGGTGGATACAAATGACATGCGACTTTCGGTTCGGGCAACCAGTAGAAACGCTTATTCCGAAGGTGACAACTCTCGTCATCGTGGCCCGCCTCGTTAGGCCGCTTCAGGCCAGTTATCTCGCCTTCAGACCCGCCCATTATGTCTCCGGTCTGCAGCAATACCCTTCTCGCTCCAGCAAGAAGGTGTGCTGATGCGAGTTCTAATCCTAATTGGGACTCGCGTATGGTTCTTGCCTAAAGTTAAAATAAGGACTTTGTAAAAAAAACAGTTATGTAGTACTTGTCTGTAAGTTCAGTATATTTTGGAGACATTATGAACGATTTACATGGGGCACCTTTTTCCTTGGTGTGGAATCGTGTCCACCAAAAATCTCTAACAAATTGATGAGCATATTTTGCGTAAGGTAGCACGTATTATAACAATCCACAATCTATTCTACCCCATGTCGATCATGTCAGAAAGGCTAAGACACGCTTCACTAAAGCCGACGTGATCATTACACCAGTATATGCGCAAGACACTCCTCATTAAACGTTTTTACTATTGAGTGATTCCCAGATCTGTAGCTGATATGTATTATTGATTTCCAAAAAGAAATGTGAGTAAAGGCGTGTGCTGCATAACTAATCACAACTGTCTTTAAAACAGAATCAGCGCCATCAACAGTGTCTTCTGCAATTTTAGGAAAGCCTCGGGATTTCTGCGTTAATGAGACAAAAAGTTGTAAAGAAACTTTGCGAATTCATCCAAATGTGGACATAAAGATCACTCAATTACTGACAAGAATGAACAGCTGGACAAGCACATCTGGGGACAAACTTTCAAAAATGCACCTGACTTTGTCAGCAACATCCTTTCCATGTGAATGCATCTTATCAAAGGCTGCGGTTTGGTAAAAAATAAGTAATCTTCTCATCTACAGCACAACAGAGTAAATCATTGATGTAGATAGAATTATTGAGACTCGCTCTCTATGTGAATACAAGGTGGTCCCACTCTGGACATGTAAACGTTAAAATCTCCACTTGCTGCAGGGACATTGAACTGTTGGCCGTAAGTCTGCGTCCCTTTTACTTGCCCAGAGAGTTTGGACACGTGATTGTTGTTATTGTTTACGTTCCTCCTCAAGCGAAGGTGGAGATAGCGAGTGACATCATCAATTCCGCTGTTGCTAAACTACAAATGCAGCACCCTGAGGCGCTTGTGCTACTCTCTGGAGATTTTAACCATGTGATGCTGGTCAAAACATTACCTGCCTTTTCCCAGTATGTGCATTGTAACTCCCAGGGGAACTAGGATAGTACAATACAATACAATACAGTTTATTTTTGTATAGCCCAAAATCACACAGGAAGTGCCGCAATGGGCTTTAACAGGCCCTGCCTTTTGACAGCCCCCCAGCCTTGACTCTCTGAGAAGACAAGGAAAAACTCCCAATAAAAACCTTGTAGGGAAAAATGGAAGAAACCTCCGGAAAGGCAGTTCAAAGAGAGACCCCTTTCCAGGTAGGTTGGGCGTGCAGTAGGTGTCAAAAGTAGGGGGTCAATACAATACAATATACACAACAGAACAATTCCTTAAGACAGCATAATAAAAATTTTAGAATTACGGTTTAACAGTAGATGATATGACATAATTAGGTTTCGATATTTTTAGAGTCCTGGAGACCTCATCCATCTAGCTGCATCTCCATTTGGCCATGCCACGGCTGAAACATTGCTCGATGAAAGGACCCCTCTTTCCCATGATTCCTGTGATCCTCCATCAGGGATGACTTTACCATAGGCAGGCAAACAACTTGGCAGGTGGGCCGTGGCACCAATGGCCACATTTGGGTACCGAGAAAAGAAACAGAATAGGTGAGGGTTAGTATTCAAATATAATTATCATGTTACTTATGTTATAGTGCTAATGACTAACAACAGAGATGCAGTATGTACAGTTAATCAGCAGCTCTAGTCAGGATATGCTAAACTGAAGTAGTGAGTCTTCAGCCGGGATTTAAAGGCTGAGACCGAGCGGGCATCTCTTATGGAAGCAGGAAGACCATTCCACAGTTTAGGGGCCCTGTAACTAAAAGCTCGACCTCCCACTGTTATTTTATTAATCCTTGGAATCCTAAGCAGACCGGCATCTTGAGATCTTAATGTGCGCTCAGGTTTGTAAGTCATGATAAGTTCAGACAAGTAAGCGGACCTTGGCCATTTAATGCTTTATATGTTAAAAGGAGGATTTTGAAATCTGCCCTAAACTTAACTGGGAGCCAGTGTAAAGATTTAAGAACTGGGGTTATGTGTTCATATTTTCTTGTTCTTGTAATAATTCTTGCAGCGCATTTTGGATTAACTGGAGGCTGTATAGAGAACAGTTTGAACAGCCAGTGAACACCGCATTGCAGTAGTCAATCCTACTAGAGATAAATGCATGAATTAATTTCTCACAATCCTGTTTATTTAGAAAGCGCCTTAATTTCCTAATATTTTTAAGATGGAAAAACATGTTTTGGACGACTTTGTAATATGCGCTTTAAATGACATGCTAGAGTCAAAGATAACTCCTAGATTGCGGGCTGATTCAGTAAAATTAATTGGGATTCCAACTGAGTTAAATGACGACAAAATATTGCTGTGATCAGCGTCATTCCCTCCAACAATTAACATCTCTGTTTTATCTGTATTTAAAGACAAGTAGTTCTCATTCATCCATTCCTTTAATTCACTAACACAACTAATTAAAGACAACATCGGAGAAACTTCATTTGATTTAAATGAAAGGTATAACTGGGTGTCATCTGCATACGAGTGAAAATTAACATTATGTTTCCTAATGAGAGATCCCAGTGGAAGCATGTAAAGTGAAAACAGTAAAGGTCCCAGTACTGAGCCCTGCGGACACCATATTGAACTTCTGTGTATAATGATGGAGTACTGTCAGCACATTTCTGTACATACTGGAATCGATTTGATAAATAAGAACTGAACCAAGCGAGCACGGGCCTGTAAGCCCAACATCGTTTTCTAGCCTGTGCAGTAAAATAGAATGGTCAATGGTGTCAAATGCTGCACTTAAGTCCAACAACATAATTACAGTGGAATTTCCTTCATCAGAGGATATCAGAATGTCATTTACAACCCGTGTTAGTGCCGTTTCTGTACTATGACCAGTGCGAAAGCCAGACTGGAATTTCTCAAATAAATTGTAATGCGTAAGGTGTGACTGAAGCTGACTGGCACTACTTTTCTAGTATTTTAGAGAGAAATGGTAAATTTGAAATAGGCCTATAGTTATTTAGTATGTGTGGGTCTAGGTCTGACTTTTTAAGTAAAGGTTTAATGACTGACACTTTTAGTGCATCAGGTACTGTGCCATGCAATAATGAACTATTGATAATGTTAGAATGGTGCTGCAAGAACATCCATTGCACTTTTACTAGTTTTGTTGGCACTGGATCTAGGGAACAAGTAGTGGGCTTCATTTTAGTAATTAAAGTTAAGACTTCCTGTGAGTTACAGGATTAAAATTATTAAAGTGCTGAATGCAATGTGAGCAGGGTCTGCTAAGCTAGTATTTGGTTTGTACTGTGATGCTGAGATCTGGGATCTTATATTTTTAATTTTCTCATTGAAGAAGTTCATAAAGTCTGTACTGCTAATATCTGTTGGTATTTTGCACTGTTGATCTGAATTCCCATTTGTTAATTTAGCCACTGCTCTAAAAAGTACCCTAGGATTTTTATTATTGCTATCTATTAATGTAGAATAGTATTCTGAGCGAGCTTTAAGAGGGCTTTTTATATTTATTAACACTCTCTGTCCATGCAATTTGAAAGACATGTAGCTTTGTTGTTCTCCATCTGCGCTCCAGTTTTCGACACTCTAATTTAAGAGCTCGAGTGTTTTCATTAAACCAGGGAGAGTTTCTATGTGCTTTGATCACTTTTGTTTTAGGGGAGCCACTGTGTCCAGAGCATCTCTCAAGGTCACATTATAATGTGATATTAGCTGATCTAAATTGTTTTCCACGTTTACATTTGATGTTAACTGATCTAAATGGTTTTCCACAATTACACTCGACTTACTCAAGGTATCTATAAATTTTGAAGCAGAATTACAATCTAGATGTCGCACTGTCTTTGTTTTAATCTGCGAGTGCTGGCATGGGCAGAACTAAATCAAACGTAATTAAGAAGTGATCGGAAATAACTACATTTAATGGAGTAATATTTAAATTTTGAATTTCAACTTTGTAAGTTATAATTAAATCTAATGTATGGTTATGATTATGAGTTGGACCTTTGACAATCTGACAAAATCCTACTGAATTTAACAAATAAGTAAAACATTTGCTAAAAGTGTCAGTTTACACATCAATGTGTACATTAAAATCCCCATCAGAACTACGTGATCATAATTTATAGCCAAATCAGACAGAAGGTTGCTAAATTCAGTCATGAACAATGAATATGGCCCTGGTGGTCTGTAGACTAGCACTATAATTGTGTTGGAATCTGTTTTAATATTTAAAATGAATGCCTCAAAGGATGTAAAGTTGCCTAAATTTTTAGGAGTGATTTGCATTTTGTTACAATGAATTATTCCAAGGCCTCCTCCTCGACCAGAATCTCTAGACTTATGAAGGAACGAGTATCCATCTGGTGACGCCTCAGCTAGGGAACAGTGTCACATTTACTAAGCCAGGTTTCAGTAAGAAGACACAGATCAGATTTTGTACTTAATATTATATCATTTACCAAAACAGCTTTAGTGCCAAGAGAGCGAATGTTCAATAAACAGCATTTAAAACTGCATGGTTCTTTCTGAACTGCTGATATATTTTTGTTTTAATTTGAATTAAATTTCTATTACAGATGCCCCTGGTGGAGTGTCTGGTTTTATCCCTTGGTCTAATTATACACCTTATTTTTTGGTTATCAATTAATTTATGGTTTGTATCAAGACTAAATTTACTGGATGCCCCACAACAGGGATTATGGGTAACAGCTTCAGGAAAATAACAGGTGGGATAAACAACAGCCTGTGATTTAAGATCACATGACTGCGGCCTGGATGGTGCTCTAATCAGTCAACCAGGCAGTTTTGCTGCCATATTTTGGGATAATACATAAGATCTCCTCCAGTTAGGATGAAGACCATCTCTTCTGAAAAATCCAGGCCTTTCCCAAAAATCATCCCAATTGTTCACAAATGCTATGCTTTTATTTGCACACCAGGTTTCTAGCCAGCAGTGAAAGGAATGCAATCTGCTATAAATCACATCCCCTCTATACAATCTTGGTAAGGGACCAGATACAATTAAATTCCGACATTTTGTTTTAGCTTTGGTGCATAGAGAGATGAAGTTCCGCTTTAATACCTCAGATTGCTGTAAATAAATATCATTAGTGCCGACATGCAGCAATAAGGTAGATACTTCATCTCGGCAACACGGTCCAATGCGGCCTTTATGCCAGAAATCTTGGCCCCTGCAAGGCACTTAACATTAACTGCTGGTTTAACATAGTTTGGAATTCTAACATTCCGCACTATGGAATCGCCAATTTTGAGCACTTTATTATTCTCAGTTTCCACAGGCGCGCTGCGGAGAGCATAGTCCCACTGTGTGCAAACGTTAAAGACCCCGCTGCCTGCGCTTGGGAAAGCAGATCATAAACTAGTTCTGCTTCAGCCTCACTACAAACCAAGAGTGAGGGAACTACCTACAACCACACGCTCATTCAGGAAGTGGTCCCCTGAGGCACAGCAGGCTCTGAAAGACTGTTTTGGAACAATGGACTGGAATATCCTTATTAATATATATATATATATAGTATATATATATATATATAGTTATAATTTGATACTAACCCTCACCTATTCTGTTTCTCTTCTTGGTACTCAAATGTGGCACTTGGTGCCATGGCCCACCTGCCAAGTTGTTGTGCCTGCTTATGGTAAAGTCATCCGTGATGGAGGATCGATGGAATCATGGGAAACAGAGGTCCTTTCATCGGATTGGCTGGCCCAGCACTGTTTCAGCTGCGAAATGGCCAAATGGGGGAGGCAGCTTGATGGATGAGGTCTCCGGGACTCTAAATAAATCCAAATCATATCATGTGATGTCATCCACTGTTAAATTCTGCTACGTACTTTTAATTTTTTTATGTTTATACTGTATTTAGTATTTGTTCTGTTCTGTGTATTGTATTGTACTGACAATGCTAAACTGGCCCTAGTGTGTGGTTGGGATGTGTTTTCTCTGCGATGGATTGGTGCCCTGTTCAGGGTTTGTTCCTGGAGTAGCCTCCAACACCCTCCTTACCCTGCGCATTAGAAAATGACTGACTTGTACCTTTACCACTTTTGATTTCTGATCATTCAGCACATAATCAGTACATAACAGCAGCTAATTTTTACATTTAGATAAATGTACACTGAGTATTTTGCAGTATATCATGTATATAACATGTTTAGAACATGTAGTTTCTTCTTTGATGTGGCACACAGACAAAATAGGACATGTCTTAATATAAATTGCATGTTCGCAGAAGGATATGGTGTGTCCTCAGCCACCATCCCAAAACGAATGCTTGCTGCAGTTCTAAAATGAAACAGGCTAAAACCTTTAGTTGTATCATCTTCTTAAAATGGAATAATATTTAACATATTCTGCATATCTATCAGTATATACAGTATATATATAAATATATATATATATTTATTGTGGCATCGACGCCCAGGAGGACCGGAGGAGGGCTTGTACCTCCTCCAGACCGCGAGGGGGCGTCCGCCCTGGTTATGTTGGGGGCCACGGGTAAAGGGCTTTGAAGCCCAGCCCTGTAGGGACCCGTGGCCACCGCCAGACGGCGCCCCGGTGCCTGGACAACCCTGGAGCCCAGCACTTCTGCCACACCAGAAAGTGCTGGGGGGAAGACGACAGGGGACACCCGGACAACTTCCGGGTGTGCAGCCTGCACAGCCAGCGTGTCTGCGGAGGAGTGCCAGGGAGCAGCTGGAGCCCTTACAGGTTCCTATTTAAGGGGCTGCCTCCCTTCAGTCGAGAGCGGAAGTCGGATGGAAGAGAGACAGAGCTGGAGAGAGGACTGGAGGTGGCCAGGAGAAAGGCAGTTGGACTGTGGAACGGTGCAAGAGGCACTGGGGAGTGCACGTAGAACATTGTACATAGTTGTGGAAAATAAAAGTGTGTTGGGTGAAGTAAAGATGTCCGTCTGTCTGTGTCCGGGTTCAAGTCCACAATATATATATATATATATAGTGGGAAACAGCCCGGACACAGACAGGTAGACATCGTTGGTTTCAACCCACATACGTTTATTTACAATAATATTTACAAACGTGAAGCACACAAACCAGTGCCACAGCACCAATCACCCTTAGTCCTGGCCCTCAACACAATGCCTTTCTCTTATCTTCTCTTTCTTCAATCTTTGCAAATGACTGGCACTTTTTATCTTGTCTTTTTTCTATTCTTTATTATGTAAAGCACTTTGAGCTACTGTTTGTATGAAAATGTGCTATATAAATAAATGTTGTTGTTGTTGTTGTATGTTGGCAGGCCTCCTCCTCTCGATTTTCTTTTTTAATTTTGGGCTTCATCTGCAGGTTATGGCACTAACAGTTATTTTTTTATTGCAAAAATTTTTTGATTTTTATTTATTGTATGTATGTATATAGTTATTTCATGTTATTTTTCATAAACCTTTTTGATTGAATCGTTGTGCCTGCATGCCTGCTTCTGTCCCGCCGCCTCTTTAAGGGCTCTCTGTTTACCTTCCCGCGACCACGTGGCTAATCGGCTATGCTTCCGCCCCTTTCACCTTTTACAAACCCGGCTCTGCACAGCAGACGGCCCTCTTCCGTCACGAAGATCGGCTCACTGCGGTCATTTCGGACAGAATGCATTGTTAACGTCACGCACTCGGACTCTCTACTGACACGATGTCACGAAGAATAAAGAAACAGCACAGTCCATGGAAACTCATATCCTCCTTGATTTCTGATCTTATGATTAATTGTCAATATCAAATAAATAAAGTCATTTTAAGATGACAAGTCTGCTATAGTCAGTTCAATTAACGTTATTTTAAAAAGGTTGCATATACAGAATATGAAACAGAATCTCAATGATGCGGAACTCCATTCATCCATTATCCAACCCGCTATATCCTAAATGGTCACGGGTTTCTGCTGGAGCCAATCCCAGCCAACACAGGGCGCAAAGCAGGAAACAAACCCCCGGACAGGGCCGGGCAGGGCGCCGCCCTCCCATAGAACGCGCACACACACACACATTAGAGACAATTTAGAAGTACCAAAAAATATGTGACACTGAGAAATTATAATTCCTACTAACGGGAACAAACAAAAACTACGACTTCCTAAAACGTAGGCATTTAAATGAATAATTTAGGAGGCTTGTGTGTGCATTTCAATATCGATTTAAGAACTAGATAGGCCACCTGTTGTACTATAAACGGTAGCTCAAGCAACACTTAACAATAAATAGTCTAACAGGACAATGAGTGACTGAAACGAAGATGCGTCGCAACAATAAAGGTTCGCACTGTTATTCTGCATGTTTAGAAGGCGTTGATTGGCTGAAACTGTTGATAGCGAATTGCCCCAAATTGGAAGTGCAGTACTGTATAGCGATCAGAAACGAAAAGACACATTTAAGCATGCTGGACAGTACTTTGTTTTTCTACAATACAAATTTAGTACGACAACAGAGTCTCCAAACACACAAATATTAAGCTTATACAGTGAAACTCTTTACTCAATATAATTAGGGACGTGTACCCCCCTGGCCGACTACGGCGATTCGCTCGCTATCCAAGTTGGAATTTTTTGTTAAATGGAGGATTTGAAAAAAAAAAAACTTTTCACAAGAGAAAGATCAACGACGCGAACCCAATAAAACTATAAATTATACATCATATAAATGCCGATTTGTAGAATGCCTAATGCTGCAAAGAAGAGCTTTAGTAATACGGGTGACGACATCTCTCGCACTATAATACTTTCATAAATATCCATTCTTCGCCTCGTGCAACGTTTTCATGCAACACAGAATGTACGTCATATAGTATACATCTATATATAATATAAATAGATATCAATAGTTGCATGTAAACTATTCGCCAAAATCAGCTGTATGTAAACGATACTGTTTTAAACGTTATTGTTTTTTCATCAGAAAACCCGGTTTCCACGTCGACCTGTATTAGTTTAAATGGCACTTTAGCCACTCGGAATAGGGCGGACGCGCTGATGTATTGTGTCGACCTGTTTGGGGCCTGTTGTCACATGGGGAGTGTTAGATTGGTTATTTTGATGATTAGAATAAAAATATGTTCAAAGCTTTTCTGTGACTTGCATATTACTTTAGACAGTGTCCGGACTGGAGCAATCATAGTACTCTGAAGTAATGGATGTATTCAGAAAAACTATTGAGATCACATCCAACAGGAGTTTTTGTAGTGATCCACAGAGTAATCCTCACAGTTTCAACTGTCTTCCAATGTGTCCACTTTTCCGAGGAAACACAACTGTTCAGACCAAAGCCAGACAGCTTGCATAAGACAAATACTCCATGTGACAGTCTGATGTGTTTATTTGTGTGTGTCCACAGTGTAGGAGAGCAGGCTGGCTGTGTGGCTGCAGTAGGGCAGCTGACTGAAGAACAAGTGGCTCAGGTTTATGAGGCTGCAGAGATCAGCAGGGCCTACAGGACTCAACATGAAAAACTGTTAAGAGTTCATAATAAAAGGACCGTGGAGCAGATGATCACTTGCTGGTAACTTAGTTCAGATGACAAGTAAAACTTTGGTATTGTAATCTATCTGACAGCAAAGAGCTAAGATAACTTTATAGTGCCAAACACTTGTATTTTCTTGTCCAACAGGCTGTTGTATCTCGTAAGGTATCGTCCAAATGGTTAAAAAATTATGAAAATCCTAAAAGTCACCGGGTAATGACTTATATAGAAGATGAGGAGCTGATAGATGGCCTCTACAACTTCTTGAATGAAGTGCTGTCACGAGCTGTAGGCACTTTTGAGAGAGTTCACATCATTCTGGATGTGCTGATGCCAGAGGTTAATTAGCCTTCAGTAAATCTCTAATAAGTACAGAAAGTGTGTCTATGAGTAACATCCTGTCTTTTTCTGTGTTTTTGATAGGCTCTTATTAAAGTTATACACACAGTTGAGAGGATTTCTCTGCCAGAAGCAGAAAATCTGTTCATGGATGGACCAGCATACAGTGAGTGGTACGTCATGTGGAAAATAAACAGTCCTTTCTTTTTCTTTTCAGCACCATTATTCTGTTAAACAGAATACCCTATAGTTGTTATGAACTTAGACAAGAATATAAACTAAATACATACAGTGGTGTGAAAAACTATTTGCCCCCTTCCTGATTTCTTATTCTTTTGCATGTTTGTCACACAAAATGTTTCTGATCATCAGACACATTTAACCATTAGTCAAATATAACACAAGTAAACACAAAATGCAGTTTTTAAATGATGGTTTTTATTATTTAGGGAGAAAAAAATCCAAACCTACATGGCCCTGTGTGAAAAAGTAATTGCCCCCTGAACCGAATAACTGGTTGGGCCACCCTTAGCAGCAATAACTGCAATCAAGCGCTTATAACTTGCAATGAGTCTTTTACGGCGCTCTGGAGGAATTTTGGCCCACTCATCTTTGCAGAATTGTTGTAATTCAGCTTTATTTGAGGGTTTTCTAGCATGAACCGCCTTTTTAAGGTCATGCCATAGCATCTCAATTGGATTCAGGTCAGGACTTTGACTAGGCCACTCCAAAGTCTTCATTTTGTTTTTCTTCAGCCATTCAGAGGTGGATTTGCTGGTGTGTTTTGGGTCATTGTCCTGTTGCAGCACCCAAGATCGCTTCAGCTTGAGTTGACGAACAGATGGCCGGACATTCTCCTTCAGGATTTTTTGGTAGACAGTAGAGTTCATGGTTCCATCTATCACAGCAAGCCTTCCAGGTCCTGAAGCAGCAAAACAACCCCAGACCATCACACTGCCACCACCATATTTTACTGTTTGTATGATGTTCTTTTTCTCAAATGCTGTGTTCCTTTTACGCCAGATGTAACGGGACATTTGCCTTCCAAAAGTTCAACTTTTGTCTCATCAGTCCACAAGGTATTTTCCCAAAAGTCTTGGCAATCATTGAGATGTTTCTTAGCAAAATTGAGACGAGCCCTAATGTTCTTTTTGCTTAACAGTGGTTTGCGTCTTGGAAATCTGCCATGCAGGCCGTTTTTGCCCAGTCTCTTTTTCTTATAGTGGAGTCGTGAACACTGACCTTAATTGAGGCAAGTGAGGCCTGCAGTTCTTTAGACGTTGTCCTGGGGTCTTTTGTGACCTCTCGGATGAGTCGTCTCTGCGCAAGCCTCTCTTGAAAATGTAAGCCGATCTTCGTGACGGAAGAAGGCCTCTTGCTGTGCGGAGCCGGGTCCGTAAAAGGAGAAAAGGGCGGACGCATAGTAGATTAGCCACGCGGTCGCGGGAAGGTAAACAGAGAGCCCTTAAAGCGGCGGCGTCGGGATAGAGGCAAGGCAGACAGAACGATTCAATCAATAAGGTTTATAAAACGAAATATCAAACAATACAAGAAAAATAACTATATACAATAAATAGAACATGAAATAACTAATAGAAATCAAACACTTATCAAAAAAAGAACATGAAATAACTATATACATATAGTAAAAATAATTAATGAAAAAACTATATACATAGAATAAAAAATATTGCAATACCTGTAGACGAAGCCCAAAATTAAAAAAGACAATTGAGAGAGGGGCCTGCCAACATATAAAGTGCCAGTCATTTGCAAAGATTGGAAAAAAAAAAAAAAGTAAAACAGCTTGAAAAAGGACGGAGGCCTCCTTGAGAACATAAAGTGCCAGTTATTTGCAAAGATTGGAGGGAAAAAAAAAAAAAGTAAAAACAGCTTCAAAAATTAAATGAAGCAGGCCTCCCTTTCTGCCAACAGATAAAGTGCCAGGCAGTTATATATATATATAAAGCAATGTATGGGCTCCATCTACAGATTAAAAACAAAAATTAATTTATTGACAATCCCCCCCTGCACGTTTTTGCTTTTCCCTCCGCTTTTCCTCCAGCCACTCCTCGATGGTTTTGCCGGCTGACGTGGAGCAAAAGAATTCCAAACTGGCTGTGGCCGAACTCTTTAGTTTTTTGCCGGCCACAGCTCTTACATATGTATTCTTCAATCTTTTTCCTTTGTTTGGGGAGGATTCCTTGCTGTCGTGCCAGCTCGTCCGCCTCCTGCTTTTTCTTCCGCCGCCTCCTGCTTTTTCTTCCGCCGCCAGGCAGTGGTGCGGGTACTGAGGGTCCTGCCTGCGGCGGTGGAAGCGGAGGACTGGCAGTGTCAGCCGGCGGGGAGAGTGGCTGGGTGGCGGGGGCTTCATGTGGCACAGGGGGGTGCACAATGATGGCTGGTGCCACATCCACGGGGCCCCGACGTCGCTGCGTCGCCTGAACGGATAGGTCAGGCGGGTCAGGGAAGTGGAGTGGTTGTGCAGCGGACTGCTCGGGGCCCGTGGGTCGTGGGCGTGCGGCAGGGGTGGGCTCTGTAGCAAGGGCCGAGCTGGTTGGCAGGGGCACGGCCAACTCCAGATCCCGCCGTTGAAGCTCCCTGGTGCGAGCGTAGTGCCTACAGGGACAGAAAGCAAAGTAAGTCACGGTGGGAGGGAGGAGAGCAGCATGGTGGATGGTACTTGTCCAGTGTGTACTTACCATTGTGCCAGTGTGCGCTGATTGAGGGGGAATAACTGGATTCGAGTCTGGGCCAGGAGTACCGAGTTTGTGAGGATGTTTTCCCGGATGCAGATGTAATCCCGCATCACAGCTGCCCAGCGATTCACCCTCACGCCGCAGATGGTGGTTCCCTCGGTGTGAATCCTGGACAGCTCTACACAAACGGCTTCCACAAGGCGGCTGATGTTTGGCATCTGTGTGGCTTGGCCGCCCATACACCTACAACATTCGGGGTGGGGTATATATATATATATAGAGATATATATATATATATATATATATAGAGAGAGAGAGAGAGAGAGAGAGTGTCATGCCATCGATATCCAATCAAAAGGATAGAGGCCACACCAAAGAGGTTGATCACCTACCATCGCAAGCTCTCCACTCCCGGTGTGACAATGGTTTGCGAGTGCTTGCGTCGGAACCTCCCCTGCACCAGTCTTTCCTGGTAGCGTGGCGGAAAGCGAACTGGGGCCTTGTCGCCCTCCGGCAATCGTTCCCAGAGGGTGACGATGTCCGCCACTTGCTGCTGCGTCACGTAGGCGTGGTGACGCAGCTTGACGAGACTCAAGGCCAGGTTGACCACGTGCTGGTAACCTGGGCCAGTGTCAGTTCCAAGGCTATGCTGTTGGGGGGAAGAGAGCAAAAGTGAGAAAGGGGAGCACTCATCAGATATTCCACAGGTATAGCACAACTTGTCAGGAGACACTTACCAGCTTGTGGGACCTGCTTTGAGTGGCCTCGTCTCCAGGGGAGGTCTCCTGGTTGGCTGGCCCAGACTGTGAGGCGCCGATGGCAGGATGCGACTGGGACCTGACAGACGACAACGGTTGTTGGGCGAAGTCCTCCTCAAGGCCGAAGACGGTGTTGTCCAGAGGTTCCTCTTCCGGGCCCTCGACCTCTTGGAAGCCCTCGTCGACACTGTCGTCGTCGTCCGTGTCAGTCCCATCCGGAGCATCGACATCCCTGCCCATCACTTCCTCCAGCACTCGACCAGTCTGCGAAAACAAGTACTGGATACCAATGAGCTCACCTGTGAAAAGGAGGCAACTGTTTTAAAATGAAAAGGTGGGACGGAGGGAGAAACAGATAGACAGACAGAGGGCTCGACGCCCGCCTCACCAGTGTACTTCGCAGGCCGGGTGTAATCAACAACGAGCTTCCTGTGATAAAAATGTCGCTCAGCTCGTTGGCGGAGTGCTGGAGTTGGCCACTGTAGCAGACCATATCACGGTCTGCTCCCTCCACTGCTTGTGCCGCACGGTCCTCGTTCCACCGCGTCAGGCCTTCCAGCAGGTAGGCCTGAAAGTGGGCAGCACTGGCTGAAGTGCCTGAAAGACACGGTGAGAGAGAGAGAGATAAAAAATGCAATGCCACCCACTCCTTCGCACAACACAGGTCAAAAGTACAGGTTTCTGGGCACCCTTACCAGGTATGAAGCGGTCCAGATGCAGGTGGAACGACTCCAACGAAGTTGAACCTCGCGCACACCTGAACACCGGCAGCGTGATCCCCCCTTTGACCAG
>NC_053154.1:53738423-53757893 GCF_016835505.1 Polypterus senegalus
TCAGTGTCACACATAATTCGTTACTTCTAAATTGTCCCTAGTGTGTGTGTGTGTGTGTGTGTGTGTGTGCGCGCGCGCCCTGTGGTGGGCTTTGACCCTGCCCGGGGTTTGTTTCCTGCCTTGCGCCCTGTGTTGGCTGGGATTGGCTCCAGCAGAAACCCTTGATCCTGTAGTTAGGATATAGCGGGTTGGATAATGGATGGATGGATGGAGTTCCGCATCATTGAGATTCTGTTTTATATTCTGTATATGCAACGTTTTTAAAAGGAGCGTTAATTGAACTGACTATAGCAGACTTGTCATCTTCTTAAAATGACTATTTATTTGATATTGACCATTAATCATAAGATCAAAAATCAAGGAGGATATGAGTTTGCATGGACTGTGCTGTTTCTTTGTTGTTCGTGACATCGTGTCAGTGGAGAGTCCGAGTGCGTGACGTTAAAAATGCATTCTGTTCTAAATGACAGCGCACACGCTTTTTATAATTCTTAAATGCCAATGTATGTCAGTTTCCTGATTGATATATTTTGACAGTGCATTTTAATGAGAATGATTATAAACATATTACCCATATTCATTTCCCACGTAGATATGTAATGTTTGGTGAGAATAAATAAAAAAGTAACAACACATATAATAGTTATGTTGCATTGCTTATGATTAACAGAAGCCATCATTTATCTGAAATGTCGATTTATTCCACTTCTGAAGGTGTACATTGTCGGTATTCTCCATTACAGTTGCCCCCCCGTGTAAAGTGCGCCAGTGCAACTATGTGGCGGCAGACGAGCTCACGTAATGGGAGACAAGGCACCTTCCAGATCACTATTATTATTGGACACGTATGTAGAGGAAATGTGTGTCTTATTTTATGCGTATGAAAGGAAGGACGGTAAAGCCTTGGATGAAACTGAATGTTGATGCTTTGGGTAAGAAGACAGGTTAGGGAGAAGGGAACGTTAAATGTGACAGTGACTGCGGGGGATACAGAATACAGAAACGACAAAAGCGTAGTCTTTCAATAATTCTATTTACATCAATGATTTACTCTGTTGTGCTGCAGTTCGGAAGATTACTTATTTACCCACAACCCCCAAAACACCGCAGCCTTTTGTTAAGATGCATTGACAAAGAAAGGATGTTGCTGTTAAAGTCAGGTGCTTTTTAAAAAGTTTGGCTCCAAATGTGCTTGTCCAGCTGTTCATTCTTGTCAGTAATTGAGTGATCTTTATGTCCACATTTGGATGAATTCGCAAAGTTTCTTTACAACTTTTTGTCTCATTAACGCAGAAATCCCGAGGCTTTCCTAAAATTGCAGAAGACACTGTTGATGGCGCTGATTCTGTTTTAAAGACAGTTGTGATTAGTTATGCAGCACACGCCTTTACTCACATTTCTTTTTGGAAATCAATAATACATATCAGCTACAGATCTGGGAAATTACTCAATAGTTAAAACGTTTAATGAGGAGTGTCTTGCGCATATACTGGTGTAATGATCACGTCGGCTTTAGTGAAGCGTGTCTTAGCCTCTCTGACATGATCGACATGGGGTAGAATAGATTGTGGATTGTTATAATACGTGCTACCTTACGCAAAATATGCTCATCAATTTGTTAGAGATTTTTGGTGGACACGATTCCACACCAAGGAAAAAGGTGCCCCATGTAAATCGTTCATAATGTCTCCAAAATATACTTAACTTACAGACAAGTACTACATAACTGTTTTTTTTACAAAGTCCTTATTTTAACTTTAGGCAAGAACCATACGCGAGTCCCAATTAGGATTAGAACTCGCATCAGCACACCTTCTTGCTGGAGCGAGAAGGGTATTGCTGCAGACCGGAGACATAATGGGCGGGTCTGAAGGCGAGATAACTGGCCTGAAGCGGCCTAACGAGGCGGGCCACGATGACGAGAGTTGTCACCTTCGGAATAAGCGTTTCTACTGGTTGCCCGAACCGAAAGTCGCATATCATTTGTATCCACCCTAAAAAGTCTTGTGAAAACTCGAATATTCAGCTGTTATCAAACGATTCCCTTTATCAAATCTGGTTATTACCGACATGATATTGTAGTTCTGATTAAACTGTTTATGTTACCTGTACTTTGCAGGAAGAAAACGTAACTAAAAAATGAATAGAGTCCGTCGTATCATTTTTTTTAGTCGCGCTACTCAACAGGAAGAAATGTACTGAGTATATGTGTCTTAAATATTGCTCAGTTTCCGCCAATTGTAGTATATCTGTTAAATTTGGAACAACTACAGAGAAGATTAGCTTGCTCCCGCGGGCATTCTCTTGTGATCATATAATTCTGCTTTTGTGACGTTTTCTCGGGTGATTGACAAGCAGTCCTGTGTATACTTGTGCATCGATTGGCTGGCCGCGGAAACGCCTATCTTCTAATTGGTCGAGGGTTTCTTGAGCCGATAATTTTATAAATTTTGACTGGCTGAAATAAAATGCGTTCCGTTTTCTGTTCCGAAAGACCCTTCTCCCCGCCTAAAAGCGGCGATATCATGTTTCAAGTTTTATCTTAGAGTGGGCCCGCTGGTTCTATTAATATGGTACTATTGCTGCTACTATTAGTACACAAGGATTATAGTGAAGTGAAATAAAAGTTGTAGTTTAATCTAATTTATTTTTTTTCTTATGTGCTTAGTTAGACCGGACAGAGACGCAAATACCTGCGGGAAGCGGAAAGGAGGAGGACTTTCTCTCTATGTGAATAGAAGGTGGTTCAATTCTGAACATGTAAACGTTAAAATCTCCACTTGCCCAGAGAGTTTGGACACGTGATTGTTGTTATTGTTTACATTCCTGCTCAGGCGGACGTGGAGATCGCGGGCGACGTCATGCATTCCGCTGTTGCTAAACTACAAACACAGCACCCTGAGGCGCTTGTGCTGCTCTCTGGAGATTTTAACCATGTGATGCTGGTCAAAACATTACATGCCTTCTCCCAGTATGTGGATTGTAACACCCGGAGAAATAGGACTATTGACTTACTGTATGCAAATATTAAAGAAGCATACAATGCCACCCCGCTGCCTGCGCTTGGGAAAGCAGATCATAACCTGGTTCTGCTTCAGCCTCACTACAAACCAAGAGCGAGGGAGCTACCTACAACCACACGATCATTCTGGAAGTGGTCCCCTGAGGCAGAGCAGGCTCTGAGAGACTGCTTTGGAACTATGGACTGGGATATCCTGCAGGGATGTATGGACGTTGTAGTTCCAGTAAGAACAGTACGCTGCTATGCTAACAACAAGCCATGGATTACAGGTGATATCAAGGGCCTTTTGAAGCAGAAGAAAAGGTCTTTTAAAGGTGGTGATCAGCATGAGCTCAAGCGTGTGCAGAAGGAACTCCGAGTCCAGCTCAGGGCGGCGAAGGAGCAGTACAGGAGAATACTGGAGCAGAAGTTGCAGAATAACAGCATGAAGGAAGTGTGGGATGGGATGAAGATCATCACTGGCTGCAGCTTGCAGCGGGGTGCTACTATCAAAAGAGACGTGGAGAGAGCAAACCATATGAACAACGTCTTTAACAGGTTTGACCACCCTAACCCACTCTCACCTCCAGTACTGCACCCTCCACCCATCATTCTGCTGATACCAGCGTAGGAGAGAGTTTCCCCTCACCCACAATTACAGCAGCCCAGGTAAGCAGAGAGCTGAGGAGAATTTGTGCCAGTAAAGCAGTGGTCCAGATGGAGTATCGCTATCGCCATGACTGCTGAAGGCCTGTGCGTTGAAGCTGGGGAGTCCTCTACAATGCATCTTCAACCTGAGCCTGGAACAGGGGAGAGTCCCGAGGCTTTGGAAAACATCTTGCATCACCCCAGTCCCAAAGGTATTGCGTCCTAGTGAGCTGAATGACTTCCGGCCTGTCGCTCTGATGTCACATGTGATGAAGACCATGGAGCGGCTGCTGCATCACCACCTGAGGCCACAGGTCCGCCAAGCCAACCTGAGCCTGGAACAGGGGAGAGTCCCGAGGCTTTGGAAAACATCTTGCATCACCCCAGTCCCAAAGGTATTGCGTCCTAGTGAGCTGAATGACTTCCGGCCTGTCGCTCTGATGTCACATGTGATGAAGACCATGGAGCGGCTGCTGCATCACCACCTGAGGCCACAGGTCCGCCAAGCCCTCGATCCTTTGAAGTTTGCATACCAGGAGAAGGTGGGAGCTGAGGATGCCATCATCTATATGCTACACCGAACCCTCTCCCACTTGGACAGAGGCAGTGGTGGTGCTGTAAGAATTATATTTTTGGTCTTCTCTAATGCTTTCAACACCATCCAACCTCTGCTCCTTAGGGACAAGCTGACAGAGATGGGAGAAGATTCATACCTGGTGGCATGGATTGTGGACTATCTTACAGACAGACCTCTCAATATGTGCGTCTCGGGAACTGCAAATCTGACATTGTGGTCAGCAACACAGGAGCGCCACAGGGGATTTTACTTTCTCCGGTCCTGTTCAGCCTATGTTCATCAGACTTCCAATATATCTCGGAGTCCTGCCACGTGCAAAGGTTCGCTGACGACACTGCTATCGTGGGCTGCATCAGGAGTGGGCAGGAGGAAGAGTATAGGAACCTAATCAAGGACTTTGTTAAATGGTGCAACTCAAACCACCTACACTGATGGAGAATCCACTGCATCCACTGAACAGTATCATCTCCAGACAGAGGAGCAGCTTTAGCAACAGACTGCTGTCACTGTCCTGCTCCACTGACAGATCATTCCTCCCCCACACTGTGCGACTCTTCAATTCCACCGGGGGGTGGGGGGTGGGGTTCTAAACGTTAAGATTATACAAAGTTATTGTCTGTTTTTACCTGCATTTTTATCACTCTTTAATTTAATATTGTTCTTTATGTATGCTGCTGGAGTATGTGAATTTCCCCTTGGAATTAATAAAGTATCTATCTATCTATCTATCTATCTATCTATCTATCTATCTATCTATCTATCTATCTATCTATCTATCTATCTATCTATCTATCTATCTATCTATCTATTAATGAAAGTGTTCTTTTTTTCTTTTTAGCGACTACATAACAATACTTTGACAAGTAGTATAATAAGTCATATAACTATAGTGCTACTGCCATACAAGGATTATAGTGAAGTGAAATAAAACACGTAGTTTAATCTAATGGGAATTTATTTGTTTTGTACATATTCATGAAAGTATTTTTTTTAGCAAACTGGTTTCAGTAATATAAATATCTCTAAATAGTCTGGACAGAATTGCATTATAATTATGTTTGTTAATAATAAATAATAAAAATGCTAACAATAGCAAATTTCAGTCTAACAGGGTAGTTGTAATATTATTAAAGGCCTTAAAAAAGTCAGTACTAGTATTACTATCCATTTTATTTATTTATATATATAAATAATATATAATATATAATATATATATAATATATAATCCTCTTTAATAAAAGCCCTGTGTGCGTCCAGGTGTCCGTGTGTGTGTGTCTTCTGGTGAATGCGCACGGCACCTTGGACGCACACACACTGGAAGCTGGGCACACAGTGAATGGCCTTGCCGCGGCAGCGCATGATAAGAAAATAAAAGACATCATTGCTGGGGAGAGTGCTGATTAGGTAGTCGCGGCTGCACACATAAAATCCGTTGCTTGGGAGACGCCACACATACAATAATCAGCTACACGCCACACATTACATCAGGTGCTGGGGACATTCTGCTGATTGCCCACTGTTGTGACAGAAAATTAAAGTCATATTACGGACATCAAAGCCAGTATTACTGTCAGAGAAAATTACAGGCATTTTACGGAAATACAAACCAGTATTACTGCGAGAGAAATTTAAAAGCACACAATACAGTGACGCATATTACAGCCACATACAAGCCAGTATTACTGTAAGAGAAAATATTATGGACATATCTACTAACAACATGCCACCCAAAAGAAAAAAGGACACGTCAAGTAGGACAAAAGATACAGACAATCAAATCCTATATAAGCAACATCTCCTGGAAGAATGGTCAGCTCAACAAGTAAACATCAACAAAAGGAAGGCTGAAAGACAAAGAAAAACACAAGCAAATAGATTGATTGAACAAAAAGAAAATGAGCGTCAGAAAAACGCTAAAAGAGAGACTCAGAAGAGCAAACCTTACAAAACGTTGCCATTTACTTGCCAGAACCAGTAATGAGCCATTGTCAGTTATATGTTGCATTATCAAGAGTTAGAAGTTTTCCAGATGTTGTTGTCAAGGTTGTAGATGGTCCTGAACAAGGCAAACTGTTGCCAAACTCAGACAGAATATTTACAAGAAATGTTGTCTTATAATGAAATTTTATAGAAAAATTTCATGAGGTAAAAAAATATTTCCTAAATATCTTCTTCAGATTTAGTGTATTACAGATTGTTACAAAGTTTTACACTAAGGCAATATTAATTATACTTACTGTATTGTCATATACGTTTCTATTTTTTTTATTATTATTTTACTTTAGGCTTCTTGCAAAAATATTTTTGACAATAAAAAATGAAGACAAGAAACAGAATGAGGTCAAGGTCCCTTGCCATTTAATGTAAACTGTTCCTACTAATGTTTATGCACTACTATTCTAGTGCCCGTTATTGGAACGGGCTTAATGTCTAGTAATAATATATTTATTTATGACTGTTACTAGTGTTCCTACGTGAGTCTTTGTTTGTAGTAGCAATGTTCCTCTTAAAACAAAGGTTTCTTTTTTTAATTAATGTACAGGTTGATTGCACTGTTTTAATGGACCTAACATCACCTGTGGTGTTGACATGTAAGTATTCATAGGTTAAATAACACAAAGGTTAATTCGAAAAAAAAAACTTTTTGGAATATTGGGCTTTGTGTTTATAGAATTTGTTCAAAGGTGGCGATTTATCATCCTGTTGTTTCCTTGTTCGTTTTTTCCTTTTTTCTTTTTGCATGCTCTGCTCTTGTTACTCTTTATTTTATCTATTTTGGAGCCCACGTCACTTGGTGCAGACTATATGGAGGTTGTAACCTATTAGTTGTTCCCTGAAGGCCAATTTGTAATATTTTGAAATTTCTTTTAATTTCAGTTTTTGGTAACCTAAACTTTAAATGTAAATGTCTGCCAGTTTTCTGCTGATCTGTTTCAGGTCGCTCGTTGCATTCCAGCTGGTTACATTTGAAGAAAAACAGAGGTGCTGTAAAACGTTGGAATGGAAATGTAACTTTCTGTTGGTTTATCTAATTTATCCAGCTTGAACCCTGTGCCACAGTTCCGACGCGAGACCTCCAGCAAACTGACCATCAAGGCCTCTGTTGAGGCGATGCAGGTCACAAAGGCACACAGGATGAGCGGCTATATGCCATTCAAGGTAAAGTCGGCCGAGATGGTCAGAGAGCAGGCCGGGAGACACGTGCAGGCAGCAGGTGGTGACCCCGGGTACTCCAAGCTGGTGAGCTCCAGTTTGGACAGTACCGGGGTCAAACTTTTAAATGGTTGCTGACCCATGACCTCGGCTATGCCGTCATGGTGTTGGCAATCCACCAGAGGGAGCGCGAAGATGGCCAGGTGTCGGATAGCCTGCTGGTGAGCAATAAGAACGCCCTGGAGTCGTACGCATGGCTCTTTCCCGACATGAAGATGGCCATCCGTCATCGACGGGGGAGAGACAGGTCAGCCAGGCCCCTGGACAAGGGCAAGAGGCTCGTCGGCTTTGGCGAACACGCACACCTGATGTTTCAGGCCCTATACGATGCAAAAGATTGGGAGGCCAAGAGGTGAGAGACTTTTGGGTGGGGTCTAAGGGGAAGGGCACAGCAAGGTAGTGGGACCCTGCTTCGATTTGTTCACCTGTTACCATTCCCGGTTTTGTTACCAAATGCAGTTGCATCAAATGGCTCCGGTGCCAGACTACCAAAGCCGGGACCAGGATGCAGGCGCTCCAGCTGTATGTGCAGCGGAGAGACGAGGCGAAGGCAGCAGCAACCTCCTCCCTTCCCAAAACTACCACTGTTGCCCCTACCGCCTCTCTCTTTGCAGCAGCCTCCGTTGTCGAGATTCCGGATGACGTGCTGCTGTCGGCCAGCAAGGAGTTGGAGGCTGGTAAGTGACAGCAACCCATGGAAACTGGTGGCGGCTCCTTCACTTTTTCTGTTTAACCTGTTATTTGTTTGAATTTGTAAACAACCTTCCCCAGCATCTGCCTCCCAGTCTGCAACCAGTAGAGGGCCCGTGCCAACCCAGCGCTCCCAATCGGTGGGTGATCTGGGAAAGCAGCCTTCATAAACGCTGTCTGTAGCCAGGAGAGATGTGAGTTAAAAGGATGTGTTTCTTTGAGTGCCATTGCCAGGAAAGGAACAAGCCCTGTCTGATTCTTTTTGTTTCTCTTGCTCTCACTCACTCAACACACACACACACAGCTGCTTTTGCCCGAGGGCTGGATGACCTCGCTACCTAAAGAACATCCCGTGTGGATAAGACGGGTCCTTTTCACTAGGGGCAAGGACGGAAAGCCTGTGCTGTACCTCCAACCTTCGCCTTTAGTGGCATCCTCCTGGCCTCTGCAACCTGCACCTCCAGCCCCGACATCGGCCGACACCTTTTTACAGCTCCTTAGGTTGTTGGGAGCCGGACTCTACAGGACTGTCTGGAGGGTCCTTGACACGGATGGTACTTTATGGCCACGGAGTACCTGGAGTTGCCGGCACTGTAGGAAGAAGGTGGTGGGCTGGTCGCAGGATGTCCTGGATCAGCTGCACCACACCACCCAGGATGAGTGTCCAGCTTTCCTGACTTATAGGTCAGACAAGGAGGCTCCAATGGCTGGGTCAACTCTCCACAGGTACATACGGGCAGTCCTAACATCTCTGTTCTCTCTAACACAGGTTATCCTGCAACAAAATTCTTTGAAACCCAGCCCCTGAATTTTGTAGGTGCATGGTCGGCCAAGACACCTTGTGGAGGCTGTTTGTATAGAGCTGTCCAGGATTAACCCCGAGGGAACCACCATCTGCGGTGTAAGGGTGATCCGCTGGGCAGCAGTAATGTGAGATCACATCTGTATTCAGGAGAATGTCCTCACAAACCCGGTACTTGTGGCCCAGACACGTATCCAGCTATTCCCCCTCGATTAGCGCTCCCTAGCACAATGGTAAGTACACACTGGACAAGTGGGCCCCTCTCCTCCCTCCCACCCTGACTTCCTTTGCTTTGTGTCCCTGTAGGCACTATGGTCGCACCAGGGAGCTGGTATGGGAGGCTCTGGAGATGACCGTGCCCTTGCCAAACAGCTTGGCTCTGGCTTCAGAGCCCACCCCTGCCATACAATCACGGGCCCCGGGCAGTCTGCCACACAACATTGTGTTCCATGACCCACCTGATCTGTCCGGTCAGGTGACACAGCGAGCTCGGGGCCCCATTGATGTGGCACCACCCATCATTGGGCACCCTTGCTGTACCACATGAACCACCCTGCCAACCAGCCACTTCCTCCGCCTCTACTGGCACAACCTTCAGTACCCCGCACCACTGCCTGGCACGACAACAAGGTATCCCCCACCAAACAAAGGAAGAAGGTGGAGGGCTTTGTTTAATAGCAGAGAGGCTGTCCTAAAACGAAAGAGTTCGGCCACAGCTGCTTTAGGGACGGTGAGGGGGAATTCACCCCAGGAGTGTCCAGGTGTGGCTGGAGGGAGAAACAAAAGTGTGCTGGGGGGGATGGCCATTAGAGAATTTTTATTATTATTATTATTATTATTTAATCTGTAGATGGCTGTAGAGGCTTCATCTACAGGTTATGGCACTGACTGTTTTGTTTTCTATTTATTTCAACAAGATATTTAGGTTTTTTTATTGCAAAAAACTGCCTTTTGTATTCATTGTATTTATATAGTCATTGGATGTTTATTCATAAACCTTGGATTGTTGTTGTTTGATATTTATTTATTGGATGTATATAGTTATTTCATGTTATTTTTTCACAAACAAATTCATTGCATAAATTTTTCTTCACCATAGAAATTTAAAGACTGAATTAAACTTACATTCCTATCCAAGATATTTCTGTCGACTAAATAGAACCTACTTGTATCCAAATAGAACTTGAAAAGATATATTTTTTCGAATCTGACCGCGCATTTTAGATCGACTTGACGCGCACAACATCGAGCCCGCGTGCTATTGTGCTCTCGCCTGCCTGCCTCAATAAGTCACCGAGAGTAAAATGAATCGGGAAGCGCTGCATTAATACTATAATCCGTAGTACTGTATAATGTAATGTGCATGTTACTGAGCTTTGCTAACGGGAATCGTTTCATATCTGCAAAAACAATCCACATTTCACAAGCCTATTGTAGTGGATACAAATGATATGCGACAATCGGTTTGGGCAGCCAAAAGGAGCTAGAATTCAATCCTCGTTATCGCGGACAGCCTCGTCAGGCTGCTTATTAGGCGAACAACCTGTTGGCGTCAGGGTCACGTGACATCGTGATCACCTGATCGCCGTTTCAGGCTGGACTTTTACGCTCCAAATCGCACCATCAGCACTTTGTCCCATTACATTATAGGGCTGTGATGTTATGCGATATGCCAGTTTACAGTGTAGTTAAAAGGGTTGTCGGCGAGTTATTAAGCTCAATTCGCCAGACGAGTAATGCAATTGACAGAAACACGCAGCCATGAAGGTCCCATTTTTCCTCTCTGGCGTGGCGCTCCACCAATTTTAGTTTGTTTCAGATTAATATTTGTGTTTAATTCATGTTAATTTTTTTACTTTGCTTTTCGTGGCAATTTTATATGCGTTTTCAATTTTCTTTCCTTCCTTCCTTGGGATCCACCATAGACTGTTTCGTAGGAAGTCAATCAGTCAGTTTCTTTCTAACCCGCTTAGTCCTCAACAGGGTGTCGGGGTCTACTGGAGTGCCTTCAACATTTTATTGACTTTCTTAAAGTCATGAACTACCTTCTAGAAATACAGTATGCAGCTGGGTGGTTTGCATGTCTTTCATACAATGTGTTTGTAAATGTGCTTGTTTCACTATGCACCCTTATGTCCATTCCTTCTGTTGTCAGTTCACCAGGGCAGTATCAGGGGACAGCTGAAGTTATTCCTAGCAAGTACTGGGAATAAGGAAAGAACAATCCCAAATTTAGTATCGCCAGTCTAGCTAACCTGCATGTCTTTGGAAGACATCCAGAGCAACCCGGAGAAGCGCACGTACACACGGGGAGAACATGCAGCCTCAGGGCAGGGTTGACCAACTTTCTCAAAATAAAGAAAAAACAGAAACCTTAATGACTGGGTAATAAAAAAATAGTGTGGGTATGATATCCAAGCCTTAAAAGTCAAGGCAGTGCGAATGAATTTAGATGTAAACATTCACTCTGCCGTAAACTTTAAAATTAGTTCAAGTTTATTGTCATGTGCACAGTAAGGAATCATGTTTCCCTGTACAATGAAATTCTTTCTTTGCTGTCCTCACCAAATGACAAAAGCAACGTATAAAGATAAACATAAAACATATCAGATCGATAATAAGTAACAGGCAGCATAAAATATAAAAACAGAACTTTAAAGTGTAATTGTGCAGGTAGTTGTGTGATGGACAAGTCAAATACAGTTGTACCAACAATCTGGAATTGTTTACCAATAAAGAGATGCCAGGATAATACTGTGGAACATTTAAAGAACTGCTAAAAAAATCATTTTTTAATTTTGGCTTTTCGTAGCTACATTTTATTTATACACTTAATGGGCTAAAAATATGTTTAGAATTATACTGTTCAGTTAATTGTAATCTTTGCTAATCTATACTTTTCTCTTCTTTCTCTGCTAGTTCTTCTGTAGTGGAGTTTTGTGCCACTGCCACCTGATCATGGCACCGCGCAGCCACCTGTCATGCTGGAATGAAGGTGGGTCCCCCTACTCTCCACGAGAATGACTGAATCAAATCCTCTCAGACGAAGTCTGGAATTAATTAGAAATAACTTAAGAACACTTACGTTTGGTAGGCCAATCTTTTGGCATTGGAACTCCCGCAGATTTTTTTCTCCAGCTTTACTGGACTTTTGTTTGTTTTTTTTCTGTCCTTACAGTCATCTGACCTTATTCCTGTACTCGTCTATAGAGAATTACAATTTGATATTTTATATAGGGACGGTACTCTATGTTTTATGGATTTATTTATTTTTTGTTATGTATTAGATAGATAGATAGATAGATACTTTATTAATCCCAAGGGGAAATAAATATTCTTACCTAATCCTATTTGTTTTCTCTTTGACATCTTATAAAACATTTTGAGCTACATTCTTTGTATGAAAATGTGCCATAGAAATAAATTTTGCTGTTATCTGCTGCCTGCTTAATAAAGTTATTTGTAATTATTCTCACTTCCACCTACCTGTCCATTTCCTCATCCCCTATAAATCAGTTATATGGCTGCAGAGATGCACTTCCATTGATTTGGGAGAAAATTAAGGCAGGGAACAGCCCTGGAAAGGCCCATCAAGAGTCATAAACACGCACATAATCTCTGCTATAATTCTGACCAGTACATTTAACTGTAAAGTAAGAAATAATATGTACATTACTGATTCATTTTTCACTGGGAATGCTGTTCTGTACCGTATTGAACCGATGCTAAGGGTGGCCCAACCAGTTATTAGGTTCGGGGGCAATTACTTTTTCACACAGGGCCATGTAGGTTTGGATTTTTTTTCTCCCTAAATAATAAAAACCATCTTTTAAAAACTGCATTTTGTGTTTACTTGTGTTATATTTGACTAATGGTTAAATGTGTTTGATGATCAGAAACATTTTGTGTGACAAACATGCAAAAGAATAAGAAATCAGGAAGGGGGCAAATAGTTTTTCACACCACTGTATATGTGGACATATGTTTCAAAATAATGTAAAATAGATATATTTATGTCTATATTTTTCACATTATATCTGTAATATAATGAAGCATATATTTCCCTTAATATATTTTGTCACAACGTGTTTGCGTGAGTTTCCTCCCAAAATTCAAAGATGCTATATTGGCCCTGCTAATACGTGCTTGCATGTGTGTGCTCACCCTGTGATAAACTGGCACCGGGCCTTGTTCTTTCCTTGTGCCCAGTGCTTGCTGGAATAGGCTCTAGCTGTCCCATAATCCTGCCCTGGTGAACCCTTAAGAAAATAAATTGATGGTTGAATGCATAGTGTAACAATCATATTTACAAATACATTGTGTATAAGACATGCAATTCACCCAGCTGCATATTTCTAGAAGATGGTTCATGCCTTATAAGAAAGTCATTAATTGTTAAAGGCAGAAGATAGCTGTCACCCTGTTGAGGACTAAGCAGGTTAGAAAATGACTGACTGACTGATGACGGAACAGTCTGAGGTGGATCCGAAGGGCAAAGCGCAGACTTAAAAAAAAAAGTACAGAAACAAAGAAAATTGCAAATGCAAACTAAAAATGAACAAAAAAAGCAAAAGCAAAAAATTAAGACAAAATGGGAAAAAATTATAAAGGAAATGACGTCAATTGAGGACGAGGAAGTGAGTGGATTAGTGGCGAGAAACAGAAAAAAACAATACGGCACTTCATTGAACTTGAGTGTTTCCCCACTTTTCAAGGATCGGGTTTTCTTTTGTAAAAGGAAAAAATTTTATATTAGCATAAAAATAGCAAATTAACATAAAGAGCCATAAAAAGTAATTAAAAGCTTCTAAAACATTAGATTATGCATAAATTATAATGTATAGCAAATAAGATAGGGCAAGTAAATAGTTAACTAAAAATCAGTCATTTTGCATTATTTTTTAAGCTTACAGCAGAATTTCTAGTGTGGGAACTTACAGAAAAAGAACAAAACAAGAACAAAAAATGATGTATAGAAACTAGCTTAGAACAGGATAAGAGATTGAGAATACCTGCGTCCAAGGCTGAGAAGCTAAAGGAACGATACCACAGACTGAAGATGGCTCTGGTAGGCATGTAAAGAAACCAGCTGGATTGATGAATCAGCAGAAAGGCAACAAAAGGCTTTTGCTGTAAGCAAGGTCACACTGATGCAATGCATGAAAGGAACACTAGTATATCCAGGCATTACCAATAAATATACTGTAGAATAAATATATTAGAAATTAGGATGGAGACAAATTAAGGCAAATCAGGACTACCATGCAGTGATTAAATAAAAGCACATATCATAATTCTTTTAGTTAAAAGCTCAGCTTTAGGCAATCATTATAACATAGCTTGAAAGGCTAGAGAAGGAAGTGACACTATGAAAGACCAAATATGGAAGAAGGAACATCTGCCTAGTCGAAGAACCAATCAAGAATAAGCAAAACAGAAACTAGAATGAGCTAATTGAACGAGGTCAAAATGATAAGAAATTGTTATATAAACTTCGATTGCTGCAATGTTCAGGGCTCAGCTCAATTTGGCCATATTGGGTTGAGTCCTTGTTATTTTTTGTGTTGTTTTATTGCAATAAAGCTTTAAAACTGTCTGTCTATCCCGAGTCCTAATAGCCTTCATTTTTAGGTAAAAAGCCTTCTGGTGACAAATTTTTCGCCACGACACTTTATGCTCATGCACCCTCAGATCGGGTAGTGACAGCACTCCATCCTTTTTTCAGAGGCAGACATTTATGTTTGTCTGTTGGTAGCGGTAGTACTGCTAACTCCACTCCACTCCACTCTGGCCCACCTCATAGCAGATGACAGAATATTTTTTTTCTTCAAAAATAAATTTTATTAAAATGCTTTGCACATTCAAAAAATGTAACACAGATATTCTTACATTTTTATACATGGAATAAAGAAAAAAACATAAGGAAATAACCAATGCACAATATTTAAATTAAATGAAGTTTAAAAGCCTTAACAAAACAACAGCCTGATTGAACTTTTTGTTTTGTTAAGATCGTAACGTTATTAATGTGATCCAAAAGATATAAATAATAATATCCCCCTGGAGAGTCGAATTTGGTGGATATCAAATTTAGCTTTTATAACAATTAAGTTAATAATATAGTGTTTGTTTGAGCTAAAGGAGGCATTATCAAAAATTAGCAGTATGTAGTAACTTTCAAGGGGTATCGCTCTACCAAGTTTAGGAAAATATCTATTAAAAAAAAAACTTACAAATACAAAAAATAAATGACTCTGTAGTCCCTTTACACAACATACATGCATCACTTACATCAAGGAACTTACAGAGTGTTTTATTAACTGAGTAATATCTATGCAATATTTTAAAGAACAATTCTAAATTTCATTTACAAAAAAAATGTTCATATAGAGTGATCATTGATAAATCACTGGAGGTTTAGTTTTATGAACTAATAAGTACCTTATAAAATTATTATTACAGCCCTTGTCCTATATGTTAACTCCAGTTAAAGATCATGAAAACCCATCTTATGAGAAAGTATCTACAAAGGTCTAACTACTTTTAAGTAAGGAAATAAAATCATCTGGGATAAAATCACATGCCATTTTATATGTATTCTCTTATAGAAGAAATAGTACCACACTTTAAACAAAAATCAGCAGAGGCAATCATATAATTATGATCAGATAATTAGTGAATCAATATTGTTATTGAACCATTTGTCTAAGAATAATGATTTTTCCGTTGTGGGTAATGTATTTATTATTTCAGAGAAAATGTGGAGAAAAATTATGTTTGTAAATCAAAAGCCAACTCAAAAAAACTTGCTTATGAAAAATAGGCAACTTTATAGGTAGTTTGCTAATTTGATATGGGCATTAGAGTAGGAATTGTAACCCACCAACTTTGCCAAAAATGATATTTGGTACGCAGTACCATTTACTAGAGGAAGTTTTAAGAAATCTTTAAATCCAGTAAATTTGCATACTCAGGTTGAGTGTGGAAAAATCGATGACACCAAGTCTCCATCTGATATTTTATTTTTTAATACCACCTCTGACATGGGGGTTGGTGGTAGGATTGGCACTCCAGCACCATAAAAAACCTTACCTTACACTGTTCCATTCCAATCGAACTAGCGTGGTGCCGAGGTGTCACCCATTGCACAGCTGCAGATGGGTCCTAAAGCTGGTTTGTTGTGTTGAGGATGCTGCAATATGCCATATCAGTGCATTATCCCAACCTCTGTAAGGAGCATCTAACGATGAAAATACATATGATGCTCTTGATAATCATTCTGCTTTATGGAGCAGGACTCTGCCCTGGATAGATAAATATCTAGTCAGCCAAGCATTACATTTCTTATATATTTCACTGAAGACTGACATATTTTCTTACATTTTCAGAAATGTTAATTCCAAGATGACACATGTTTTCTTTAATTGGTATGTCACAAGTTGTACTATTATCACATTTTTTAATGTTGAAATTTAGACCTGAAAAGCTTGTTATTTGTTAATTATTTCAAGAGATTTAGAAACTTCATGTTTATTGTTCAAATTATCGGCTAATATTGAATTCATTATCATTAAAACTAATACCTTGAAAGGAACTTTGTTCAATCAGAATATTAAGAATCTAAGCAGTCAAGAGAAAGAGCAAAGGAGAGGTCAGACATCCTTGGCTTATTCCTCTTTCATCATTAAATCTATGTGACATCTCAAGGACAAGCTTAACTGAACTGTTAATACCTTTACATAGAGTTTTAATGGTCTGAAGAAAGTAGTGTCCCAAATTAAAAAATGGAAAGAAACAAAAATGAAAATATGGCTAATAATATCAAAAGATTTGTGAAATCAATAAATAATATTAATGGATCGCCCTCTAACCATTCATGGTAATCAATGAGGTCCAATACCTGATGAATATTATATGAAATGTGACATCCTTTAGTAAAGCCACATTGACTTTCACTAATACTGTCATCTAGGCCTCATTTAAGACATCTAGCTAAAAACTGAGGCAATAATTTTATAATCACTATTAATTTTGGTAATAGGGCACCAATTGATCAATCAACTGATTGTCTTTATGAGGTTTGGGTATGCGGATAATTATGCCTTCTTTCATACTAGGTGGCAATTCTTCAGCATTGAAGGACTCTTCATAAACTGAAACACATCATGTTTAACAATGAATTTCTTATAAAATTCTGCAGTAAGCCCATCGTTTCCTGGAGCCTTATTGGTTTTCAGATTATGAACGATTATCTTAACATCTTGTAAAGTAATATTTTCTAAACATTCCTTTCTGAATTCCTCATTATTAACTACTGGATTCTTAATTGAGGAGAACAACTGAGAACTATCAGGGTGGTTAGTGGCTTTATATAGGATGCTATAAAAATTAGTGACAAACCTTGACAAATCATTTATATCTCTACAAACTGTTTCATCAATTTTCAATCTTCTTATCATGTTGTTTTGCACATTCCTTTTCTCAAGTCCAAAGAAACATTTACAATTCTTTTCTGCCTTTTCCATCCATCTGCCCATAGATCGTATAGATGCTTCTTTTGCCTTTTCCATATAGAACTCAACTAGCTCTTTGCTGCAGCCGTATTAATGCTCAGTAGTTTAAATTTGGTTTCCTTTTTGGACTTAACAAAAGCTAAAATTCCTTACAATCAAACAGACAGAATTTATACACCAAACAATTTCAAAGAAGAAAAAAACAAAACATTTTAAATATAAAAGAAGAGCTAGATGAAATAAAATATAACAAAACAAAAATTCAACCTCCCAGCAACAGAAACAGATGATAGCCTAGAGCAGAGGAAAAACCATATTTTCCCCTATATGTATAATATTTTTTAAATTAAGTCTTGCCGTATTTTAAGTAAGTTTTAGACAGATCCTCTAAGCAAGATTTTGATTTTCTTCCAATTTCAAAGAATATACAACATCAGATTCTCCAGTTATACAACCCTCAAATAATATACTCGTACAAAATCAGTTTCTCAGGCATACATTGTGGGTTGTGAGTCTTTAAGTTAAGCAAAACAATTCTACATGCTACTAGTGTGGCATAGGCTGGTACGAACCATTTGTCCCTATCTGGGAGGTCCTCCAAATACAGCTAATAGATTAGGAATGACTGTGACCCAAGTGCTGTCTGATAAATATTGCAATGACACAAGACAAGTTACATCAGCCATGGATGAATCACCAAAAGAATGAGGTGGCATTAAATCATCTATAGCATGAGTGCCTCTAAAAACAGCAACTCCACACAATCGCAGTTGCTTTTTCCAATTTCTGTGGCAAAAGGCAAGAAGTCCTTTCAAGGACAGCAAGCCAACTCAAAGAACCACGTAAAGAGCAGAGAATCCAGCCTTTGGGCAATCTGTGTCACACATCTGCAGCTCCACCACTGCGTCTCCATCTGCTAAAGTCCATTAGCCCACGTGCCACCATTGCAGCTTCATGCTCTGGAGCCTGGGAAAGGTGTGGTAGATTGAGTTGCCTCTGACCCCACGTGAGCTGTGAAAGGCAGGGCTGGTGGTAAAAATGCGCAGGCAAAAGGACAAGGCAGATCATAGAGGCGTTGTGGAACTGTTGAGATTGAGCTCCGGACTTGGAATGCGGTTTGCAGTGCCAACTTAGTAAAAGAAAAATGTCAAAAAGATCAGAATATTTGAATCTCCACACAAGGAAGTTAGCCTGCTTGTCTACAGCTGATCAGCGTTTAATACCTCTGATCCTCCACATGACAGCACAACACTTAACATCCTGGTTGTGCCACCTGCAAGTGCAGCATGCAACATCCCTGCTGCACCATGCAACAGCACAGTGCTCCTGATCCCTACTATTGTGCCCTCAACAAAAAAGTGTGAGAGACCATCCTGCTGTTTCGACAAGTCATTTTAAGGATAGCAAGCCATCTCAAAGAGCCATGTAAGGAACTGAGAACCCAGCCATTGGGACACTCTGCGCCAACAGTACAGTATTTAAAGATTTTTAGTCCAAAATGACGTTAATTTGACACATTCTCAAAACATATGGCCTAGTGATTCTGGCGCTTGATGTCAACGCTCACAAGTTGGATCTTGCCCTGGGTATTTTTTTTGGTCAGTTTTAAACAAAGTAAGTATAACCTATGAAAGATTTTAAGTTGAATGACTGAGTGCTTGGTGCATATAAAGATAATGCTCTGTGTATGGTGGAATTCCATTCCTTTTCTGAAGTGTTAATTGAAAAGTCCTGTTTTGTTTGGGTAAACTGCTACAGTATTTAATTCTACTTTCACCTTTTGCACTTTTTATTGTGTAAACTTTACCAGAATGCCTCAAATCCCATACACAAACTCTTTATCAGGTATTGTACTTTAGCATTTCTCCCCTTTTCCCTTCTATATCTATTACTTCAGGCAATTAGAGTAAAAGGACAAGCAGGAGTCAAGTTACACATTTAATAATGTATCATTGACAATACCGATAAAAATAATAGCGAAGCAAAGTATAATGTTAATGCTGGCACACCATAATCATACAACCTG